>NC_056743.1:638331239-638516239 GCF_019279795.1 Protopterus annectens
ATCCATAGGTAGGTACTAGGTTATTGGCCCTAGGGCCTATACAAGCCTAGCCAAAAAAGGTACCCTGGCTTTCTCCACCCAAGAAAATTATTTTCCTGTGCCCCTGTCAAGCAGAGCCACAGAAGTGTTCCCCGGAGTGAATTTCCTATTACCCATTACCCAGTCTGTTCCAGAGTATGGGAAATCTCTGGGACAGGAATCTATCCCTCCAAAGCATGTCCTGTCCATTGTGGTGACAAGGTTTCGGTCTCTAGAGCATGTAGCTCAGAGGGATTGGGATTTCTTTAAGTGGAGCATGTCCAACAGCTCTGAGTTTGACATAGCTTTGTATGTTAGGCAGAGCTCGCCTCTGATTAGGCGATATGTGACTGAGTAAACCTGGAGTTTTTTTGAGATGGTCTAGGTAGGGCATCTGTTTGAGGCCAGTAATCCTCTTTGTGAGGTATTTCTGTGGCCTTTCCAGTTGTTGTAGAGGTCTTGTGAGGTACATACCAAAAGAGGCATTGTATTCTATAATGGGTCTAATGAGTGATGAGTAGAGAGGAGCAATGTGCCCATCAGTTACATCCATATAAGCCTCCGAGCCTGTGAATGTGGGCACTTTCTCCCCCTGGAGAGTCACAAAAATTGCCACTGTATCATCAAATCATGTAGACTGTAAGCTACTGTCATCATTAGCTACAGTAGCCATACAAATGTCAGCCTTCTGTTGCACTCCCTGTGCTGGACTCTCCATTAGTGGAGCATGTCAATGCATGATAAATAACACACTGTTGTAATCTCAAACATATGCTGCGAGTATCTCCCTGTGGTATACACAATAGGACACATGGAAAAACACTGCTGTGCAAAGTTTGGAACATGTACCATGTTGGGCAGGATATTGCATTTGTAGAAAAAAGGTGCCAAGAAAGACAGACAGAGTAGCCCTGCACCAACATCTAATCCACCAACTGACATAACAAGTCTTGTCTCCTGCCCGGAGAGTGACACCACAAACTACATCCAGTCAGCTCAGTGTTGCTGGCACTTCCCTTGTAGTGCTATGTCTACTGTGATGTCTCAAGCTTTTTACTTTGCATTGAAGATATATGTAACCTTCATTCAAGCCTGTTGGAGGGACCTATTATTGCCACTATAGCATTCACAACCCACGACATGCAGGATTTTGTCCTCAACTTTTAGACATGTAAATTATATTTTATATCTCACACACAGACACACACACACACACACACACACACACACACACACACACACACACAGACACACACACATACATATTGTATATACACATGCATATATAAAATGCATAAGCACCTGATGTACAAGAAATGAAATACCTTGTACAGTAGAATTTGAGCAATGTTTGGGAGCTCATTCTGTAAACTGGCAGTACAATATTACATATACCAACTCCCGATTATACCACCAATCCATTCGCATCCGTGGGTTGAGGCCCTTTTTAGTAAAGGCCCAAGGAGAAAAATTTTAAGATAACACCACATTTGCAGTGTGCAATCATGCAAAACATAAGACAGCATGTTAACATAAAGGCCAAAAAGATTAAGTGGGCATCAAAGAGGCATACATGCAGAAGAGATTCATGGAAGTGTAACAGTGAGATAACACACAGTATATACCAAACAGCAGTAGGTGAACATCAGTTACACTGTCAGTTCACGTATATATCAATAGTAGAAAGAAAATACCATAAGCTATGTAGGAAGACAGTAGCGTAGGGACAACAGGAGGATGGATTATCAAAATGGGATAGAGATGGGAAAAAATGTTTGGCTGTGCAACACATGGTAGGGCTGGGAAAATGGAGAGAACATGGAAGTTGTTGAAGGCTGTGGAAGGAAATGGATAATGGAACCTGAATCCAAGGATAGAGAGGAAGCTACAAGGTGGAATATTAAATTATGAGCCAAGGAGAGGTGACTAAGCAGACCCTTTTGAGTTAAATTACTGTCCCATTAATTGTTTTCAATTGTGGTAAGTATTGAAGCCATGTACTGAATAATGCTGCACATAATTTCTTTGATTTTTATGAATGGAGTGTGCTATATGTCGGCTTTCTACTCCAGTTAAAAACATTTCTTATTTCCTTCTTCCTGGTAAAGTCAAACAATTTTTGCTTTTCAGTTGGATTGAAAAGGGGTTAATTTTTCCCAGTGTAATTATTCCAAATCTGCCCATTTTCCCACTGATACTGTTTTCAAGATGGCTATTGATGGTCCATGTTTTATTTTGTTTTTATTGTTTAATTTTAATAAAATATTCTCTGGAGATCGCTTTAGGAGGACAATCTTGTTTTTTTAGGGGGTTTGTGTTTATTGTTTGTGCAGTGTGTAAAGTTACATTTCTGATTTCTTTCTTAGTTAGCTGGGATAGAATTACACTGATATTGTCAGTAGAATTGTGATACTTTAAATACTATATTCTGACTATCCTACCCATGTAATATACACCTGTACATATAAGTGCACACATACGTACACCTTCTAGGCCTGAGTGGTATACTAATATTGTATCTGCTATAAAGGACACTGCATTTTCCTCTCTTGCTTTATTTTGACACTACTTTCCTGCAAACCATCTATCTTTCTCTCCTGGCCCCCTGCTGACATATTCATTCCCATCTTGCAGAGAACCATGAGACTCACACATTCCTTGGGGAAAGAGTCCAAATGACTGCAAGTGTCATCTGTAAGGAGAAAAGAGATTTTAATTTTAGATGCTATCTTCACTGCAAACATCCAGCAATGTGCTCATGGTTGGGTGTTCTATGGGTGTCATTCACGTCCATGAGTGACATAATCAGACAAGACTGCCCTGCCTACTTGAAGCCAGTGCTTGTGTGCTCTCCTGTCTCCATTAAATAGTTTTAACTCAGAACAGTGCTCCCCAGGCAAGCATTTCACACACTTCTCCAGAAGACAGATGACCTAGCAACTGCATTGTCCTCTCTTCCCATGCCAGTGCCTACAAGTATCTGAGCTCACGTCAAATACAGGTCACCTGGGACATAGTCCGGGTTTTGTCCCTCTGTTGCATCAAACCATGACCCAATAATTTGTCTTTTAAAGGATTGTTATAGTTGGAACCTAAAAATTACTTGCATGTTCCATGCTATATTAATGCTGCCAAGTCAAGTCTTCTTCTCTTTCAGCTTTTCCTGCTAGGGTTGCCACAGCGAATCATCGGTTTCCATTTCTTCCTGTCCTCTACATACTGCTGTGTCACACCAACCACCTGCATGTCCTCTCTCACCACATCCATAAACCTTATCTTAGGCCTTTCCTCTTTGCCTCTTAACTGACAGCTCCATCCTTAGCATCCTTTTCCCAATATACCCAGCATCCTTCCTCAGCACATGTCCATATCTCACCTCTCTGACCATCTCCAAACCGTCCAACCTGAGCTGACCCTCTAATATACTGATTCCTAATCCTGACCATCCTCGTCACACCCAATGCAAATCTTAACATCTTTAATTCTGCCATTTCCAGCTCTGACTCCTGCCTTTTTGTCAATGCCACCATCTCCAACCCACGCAACATAGCTGGTCTCACTACCCTCTTGTAGACCTTCCCTTTCACTCTTACTGGTACCAGTCTGTCACAAATCACTCCTGACACTCTTCTACACCCATTCCACCCTGCCTGTACTCTCTTCCACACTCACCATTACTCTGAACTGTTGATCCCAAGTACTTAAACTCATCCACCTTCACCAACTTTACTCCCTGCATCCTCACCATTCCTCTAGCCTCCCTCTGATTCACACATATATACTCCGTCTTAGTCCTGCTGACCTTCATTCCTCTCCTCTCTAGAGCATAACTCCCCCTCTCCAGGGTCTCCTCAACCTGGTTCCTACTCTCACTACAGATCAATGTCATCTGCAATCATCATAGTGCATGGGGCCTCCTGTCTGATCTCATCTGTCAACCTGTACATCACTGCTAAGTATTTATTATTAAAATGTTCTTTTGTTCTAACTCACAGACATACATGTGTGATTTTTGTTTTTGGCTAAACTTTCTTTTTCTTCCCAGTACAGGTTTCCTCAAAAGATATATTTGTACTGTTCTACCATCCCATACAAAATCTTGCTCACATTTATTCAGAATAGCTATGCTCAGAATTTCAACCTACTTTGAGAAACTTGGGACAAAACAACTGCAAATTCTATCTAATGTTATTCTCTAACTTATGTTTTCTGCCATGTTTTCAACATATAGTAATAATCCCTTTTTTCTTCGGCTGCAAACAGTGTTTAGATTAGATATTTTTAGAAAGTTAGAAATCACCTGCAGGGACTCCTCCTCATGCAGTCTGTTTTCCATAATTAATACCAGTTTCTTCACTCAGACTGTACTATAAAACAGCTATGAATTCTAAAAGGTTCAGTAGGTTTATGGTTCCAAAGAGAGGGATGGAAGGCAGCTGTAAAACTGGCAGCAAATTATGAGGGAGATGGGAATCCTCAAGTGACGGAATAGGTTTAGGATATCAATGGGAGAGGAAGAACATGGGCTACAAACAAATTACTATGCAGTCACTTTGTAGGCCAAAGACCTTAGAAATTAATTGATTGGTATTAAAGATACAGGACAGTGAGAAATAATCCTAAAGAAATAAAAGATGTAATCCATGCCTAACATGATGTGCACTGTAAAAGCTAAGAAGCATAATTTTTTTTTTTTTTTTTGCTATTAGCAGTATAGACATAATTTTGTAAGAAGAGGAAGTGTTGTAGTTAGGTACACTTTACACATGCCAGCTGTCCTTAAAGGGCTTGTTATTTGTCCCATGGTTTTTACTACAGAACCATTCTTTGGGACTCCCACTTCCCAGAGTGCCATGGTTTATCTCCATTAGCAGTGTCTTGCACATATCTCCTACTAAAAGTGGAAGTGGTTTTAATGAATATAAGCCTGAAAAATCCCACAGCAAAGTACTGGGCCTGTAACAAAAATGCAAAGTGTCACTGGATACCGTGACAGTTTTATTTTAATGCCTACAGCATCTGCAGATACAATTTAAACCTTCCGGACTGATAAAGCAGTCATAACCTTATTCTCCCTAAGGGCTAGATTTGCAGCAGTGACACTGACGTACTCCCATCTCCGGGGAAAGGCAAGTAAGCAAATATCCCTGAGTAAATGAATAGAGGACACAACTAGGAAGCTCCAGGGAAAATACAAAACTGTGTATATAAAACTTTTCCCACACCTTTTTAAAAAGCATTATAGGAGATATGAAAATTTAAAAAGCATTATAGGAGATATGAAAACTAGGCCTAACTATGGAAATATTTCAGCTCTAAAACACACAATAACAGCCTCATCCTTCTGTTTGTGGTTACTTGCCTCCCACACTGCAAGTGATTGCTAGTAATATAAGCTGCACGGTAGTGTCATTGATTGTGCAGGTGTGGAACTATACTTTGAAAAAGGCTATGTGATGATTTACTGCATTATAGTCGTAAATCTTTAAAATGAAAATGACACTTGGTTCTGACATAGGATATACATCAACATAATTTGAGTTTATATTCAGAGATGAATACATAGAAGTGCCAAAGTACAGAATCAGTAGCAGCTATTGGGTTAATGATATTATGTCTTGTACTCATCAATATTATTGCCCTATGGCACCCAATTAAGTAATACAAAAAAATTCCAGGCAAAATAAGGAATGTAGCAAAGCAACTGGGTAAACACCAGACCAGCTCTCTGTAAAACTACTTCAGAAGCCAAAGGAGTACAAATCAAGTAAACAAGGCTTGGCAGGAAATTATGATGAAAGTCAACAGTGGCAATAAAACCTGTGACTGTATAGTGTAAAGCAATTTGTGGAAGATTTATTTGCATTTGAGGTGATTAGTTTGTTGCCATGACTACTAGCTCAGTTTCATCCCATGTGCCTTCAGTTTCACATTCCAGTCCCCAGTTATGTGCTGACGTTCCTGCTCAGATACTGCTTGCAGTGCCATATTCTCTGTATACAGCAGTATGAACAGGTGCGGGCTTGGAGATGAACCCTGATGCAGAGGGTTTTTATCAGGAGTAAGTGTGCAAGTCCACCAACTGTACTTGCATTCACTGAATACTTGTACATAGACTGCTAATTTTACCAATGTTTCTGGGATTTCTGACCATTGCAGTGTTGTCCAAATCAGTTTTTTTTTTTTTTTTTTTTTTTTTTTGGGGGGGGGGGGGGGGTGGACCTATCATATGCTTTCACCATGTCTAGGAATGCTCAGTTTAACGCTCCTTATATGTAGTTTTTTCACCCCATCTATCTTGCTGCAAAAGTACAGTTTTGTACCTACCATAAATGTAGATGTTCGAGTGCTCATACAGCTGCAGTCATAACAGATGGGTTATCCTGCCGTCAGGCGGGTCCTCGGTCAGCCGAATTCCAAAGTCTAGGTCCGGCGTCGGTTGTCGTCGCTTCTTCCATGATGTCAGTGTGTCAGGGGTATAAAAGAGGCAGCAGACACCATTTTCTTCAGTTTTTCTTGCCCCAGATGTCAGGTGCCCCCAGGAGGAAGGCAAACATAATGTTATGCAAAGATGCAATGTTGATAAATCAAAAACAGTAGTTGCAAGCAAATACACCATAAAAGAATACCCCAAAAAGGAAGGCCTGTCCTAAGAGGGGTTGGAGGGAGGGAAACCTGGACTGCAGCTGTATGAGCACTCGAACATCTACATTTATGGTAGGTACAAAACTGTACTATGTTCATCGTGCATACAGCTGCAGTCGTAACAGATGGGTAGAATCCCAAAGCTAAGTAAGGGTGGTAGGCACTAAGTGGAACTAGGAGGGGCAAGGATGCTCTGCAGGACTACTGTGGCAAAGCCCGCTCTAGATTTAGAGTATAGTGGGAGGTGATAGTGCTTGGAGAAAGTGTGCACTGAACTCCAGGTGGCTGCTTCCAAAATGTCCTTGGTAGGGACTCCCCTGAGGAAGGCTGCAGAGGTAGCTGTGGCTCTGGTGGAGTGGGATTTGATGCATGCAGGCACAGTTTTTCCATGAAATGAGTAATAAAGGCATATGCAGTGGGCTATCCATTTTGAAATTGTCTGTTTGGAAATAGCCTTTCCCTGAGCACCTGCAGCATAGGACACAAAGAGTTGCTCAGATTTCCTGAATGGTTTTGTTCTGTCCAAGTAGTAACTTAGTTGTCTGTGAATGTCCAAGGAATGTAGTAGACTTTCCCCTTTGTTTTGTGGATTAGGATAAAAGGTAGGTAAGTGGATAGTCTGATTCAAAGCTACACTGGATACTACCTTTGGCATAAAGGTAGGATTGGTTCGTAAGGAAACTCTGTCCTGATGGAAAACGATGAATGGTTGCACAGCCATGAGGGCCTGAAGCTCCGAAACCCTGCGTGCTGAGGTGATAGCCAGAAGAAAGGCTGTTTTCCATGACAAGTACTGTAACTCTGTTGAAGAAGCTGGCTCAAAGGGAGGAAGGGTCAGCTTTTCCAGTACGTAGTTGAGGTCCCGAGCAGGGACTGGTGGTTTCCTTGGGGGTTTTATATTCTTTGCCCCTCTGAGGAACTGCCTTAAGAGAGGGTGAGAGAATGATGGAGGATCTGTGTTGTATTGTGCAGAAATGGCTGAAGCGTGGATCTTGATGGAGGAGAAGGAAAGTCCATTGTTTAACATCTCAGCTAGGTACTGTAAAATTTGAGGTATATTTATTACCCAAGGATTCTGTCCCTTTTCGAGATTCCAGGCATAAAATCATTTCCATTTGGTGGAGTAAGCCTTTCTAGTCGAAGGTCTTCTGGCCCTCCTAGATGACGTCCTGCACCTCCTTGGAGAGGAGAAACTGTTGGGAAATCAAGGAATTTTCCATGCAGCTAGATTTAGAGTTTTGAGATGGCTGTGAAGGGTTTTGTAGTTGTGCTGGGACAACAGAAGAGGGACTAGAGGTAGGATCCATGGTGGGGAATGTGTCAGGCTCCTCAAGAGCAGATACCAGTGTTGTCTTGGCCAGTCTGGAGCGATGAGAATCATTTTCGGTCTCTCTGCTCTGGCTTTTAATAGTACTTTGGGCAGCAGAGGAAGAGGCGGGAAGGCATAGACTGTCAGTGTTGCCCAATTGAAGGAAAGTGTGTCCACTTTCCAGGCCTGTGGATGCTAGATCCTTGAACAAAATTTTTTCAACTGGCAATTTCTGTGGGTAGCAAAGAGATCCATGTCTGGCTGTCCCCATGCCTGAGTTATCTTTGTGAAAAGTGGAGGATGCAACTTCCATTCATGTGGATCTGTCATATTTCTGCTTAGGTTGTCTGCCAGTGTGTTTTCCTTCCCTGGAAGGAATTGTGCCTGCAGTTGAATTTGCAATTCCAGTGCTGTGGTCCATAGGGTCATGGCTTGCCTGCACAGGGGGTATGAATGAGTTCCCCCCTGTTTGTTTATGTACCACATCACTGTGGTGTTGTCTGTCCTTATCAATAGCTGGCCTGGATGCAGTAGGTCTTTGAAGGTCATAGTAGCCTTTTGCAAGGCTAGCATTTCCTTTTGGTTGATGTGGAGGTGCTTCTCTTTTCGGGTCCATTTTCCCTGAATGCACTGATCTGTCATGTGTGCTCCCCAGGCGTAGTCTGAGGCATCTGTTGTGATGATTTGAGTTGCTGGAGGTACACAGAAAGGAAGACCTGTGTTTCTTTGGCAAGCTTGAGTCCACCACAAAAATTCCTTTTAAAGGCATGGAATGAGTGGGATAATTGTTTCCAAGCTGTGGCTGTGTTGAGACCATATGTTTTTCAGGTACCATTGAAGTTTCCTCATATGCAGCTTTGCACATGGGATTAGTAGGATGCAAGATGCCCTGAATCCCAGAGCCTGCAGGATTTTCCTTGCAGTTAGCCTGGTGTAAGTTGCCATTTTTCTGAAGTATTGAGACAGTTGCCCTTGCTTGTCTGGCGTGAGGTAGGCCATCTGGGTGGTTGTATCCAAGCTGGCACCCAGGAAAATTATTTGTTGAGAGGGTATTAGTTTTGATTTCTTTTTGTTGACTGTGTATCCCAGGAAGTTCAACAGTTTTATTACAAACGCCAGGTGCTGCAGTAGTATGTCCTTGCTGTCTGCTTGGATCAGGCAGTCATCCAGATATGGGTAGATTTGTATCCCTTGTAGTTTGCAGAAGGCGATTACTGATGCCAGGCATTTCGTAAACACTCTGGGTGCAGTAGATAAGCCAAAGGGCAATGCAGAGAATTGGTAATGGGTTGAACCTGCAAGAAATCTGAGGTATCTTCTGCAATCTTGTCTGATAGGGACATGCAGGTATGCCTCCTTGAGGTCCAATGTTACCAGCCAAGACTCCTTGCCCAGCATGGGAAGAAGCTGCTGTAATGTGAGCATCTTGAATTTTGGCACCTGTAGATATGTGTTTCGGATGGATAGGTCTAAGATAGGTCTCCAATCTTTGTCTTTCCTCTGTACCAGGAATAGTCTGGAATAAAACCCTTGACCTTGTTCTTTTGCAGGTACCTCTTGAATTGCTTTCATGTCTATGAGAGCTGAAACTTGTTTTTGTGCCTCTGCCCTTTGATTTTGTGGCAGGTTTGGCATGCCTCTCATTTTTGGAAGGGTGTGAAAGTGGAACCTGTAGCCTCTGTCTATAATGTCCAGAATCCATTTGTCTTTTGTTACAATATGCCAATTTTTTGAGAATAATGTCAATTTTCCGCCCAAAGGTGCTGCCATTAAAGCTTTGCTTGGCAGGTGTAGGGGGAAGTCATTGTGTCTGTTTTCTAAAAGACTGATCTATCTTCTCCACCTCTTGGGGTTGGTGCTTGCCACTGTCTGGCTCTGAAGGATCCTTGAGGTTGCCCTCTGCCCCTTGGGCGCCTGTATCTGCCCCTTTGAGGTCTGTCCGTGGCTGGAAAGGACCAATTTTTTGAAGGCCAGTTTCTGCTGAACGTGGAGGCTGTACCTGCAGGAAATCTTTCACTGTTTGCATTGATTTCGCTTTTTCCTCCATTTTCTTTAGCACCTCCTCAGCTTTAACACCAAACAATACATCTTTTTGAAGAGGTGCATCTAATAATTTAGCTTTGACATGATCGGGTAAGGTTTGCTCTTCGAACCAAGCATGCCTACGTATAACAGACCCCGTAACAGCAGCTCTACATGAGGCCTCTAAAGCATCAAAACCACACTGCAAGGTATGTTTTCCCACTTGCTCTGCACCATGCAACAAATCCTGCAACTCTTTTAAATCTGGTTGTGTCATCTTGCTTTTCAGCGGAGATATCAAAAACTGTTGATACTTTAACATATGGAACTGACAGTTTAATGCCGTCATGGTTAAAGTGGCCGAGATGTACACCTTTTTCCCCCACCTTTCTAAAGCTCTGGAATCTCTCTCTGAAGGTAATGGATTTTTAGCAGTAGAGGCCTTAATTCCCTTGGGACCCTGTGAAATTGTTTCTGGGTCAGCAGTATGGCTTTTATATAGGAACTGGTGAGAATCAGGAACCCGGTAATACCGGTCTGGTTTAACAGGAGCTGGAGGCAAAGAATCAGGATTAAGGCTGGCTTCTGTGTACACATCATCCAATATATCTAAAATAGGAGGGATAGCCAGAGGCCTATGCTGGGGGAGCAGAAGAAATTCCCTGAGCCTTTTCTTAGAATCTGAATAATCTTGGCCTTCCCAGTGAAAGTGTTCCCTCAATGTATGCAGGGTTACCCCAAAAAAGAAGTCCTCAGGGGGGGGAGACCGAGGGAATAGACTCCTCAGCATCAGAGTCTTCGAATGGAGAATAGGCATAATCCTGGTCCTCAGATAGTTCTGAGGTAATAGAAGCTTGATCTGAGGAAGGGTAGTCTTCCTCTAATCTGGGCCTTTTGTCAGAGGGGGGATGAGAACCCCTGATAAGAGTAATCAAATCCTCAGCCATTTTAAGCATCTGTTTTTTAGGCATGGTGCCTTGAGAGGGGGTCTGAGGAACCTGTTTTTTGCATTTCATGGCTGCTTTAGATTTAGTGAAGGCTTTAATAGACAAAGAGGAAGGCCTGAAGACCCCTTGAGAAATGGCAGGCCTGTCTAAATTCTGAGTATCCCCACCAGGAGTGGCGTCGGGATCTGTAGTAGGAATGGGGGCTGAGGAGCCTGCAACCTCGGGTACTGAAGACACCAGTAATGCTTTGTCATCGGTACTCAGAGGCTGCGTAGGCGCCTTGCTGAGTACCAGAGAACTGGCAGTTGGCCTTAGCGTGGTTTCAGTAGGTGGTGCGGACCTCGTGTGTTGGTCCTTATCTTTGCGTTTTTTGCTCAAAACTGGAGTCAGAGTATCCGACGACATAATATAATTAAATTTTTTGCCAAAAAAGTGAAGGGCGAACTCCGCCCGACGCTTAATAGTGCGCTTATTGAATCTAGCACAAAAACGGCAGGCCGAGACGTCGTGGTCTGGGCCTAAGCAAGGTATACAGAAAGAGTGGAAATCCTTATGCGGTATTTGCTTCCCACATGAAATGCAATTATTAACTTTGTCTGACATCAGTCTGAGGCAAGAAAAGTTTCCCCAACGGGGTACTTAGCTTTCAAGAAGACTTCGGCTGAAATACTTTCGTAAATCTCAGGAGCTGGCCGACCGCCACTTGCAAACTGCTTCTGCTTCGGGCACCGCGCGGCAAGTAAGACTGAAGAAAATGGTGTCGGCTGCCTCTTTTATACCCCTGATGCACTGATGTCATGGAAGAAGCAACAACATCCGACGCCGGACCTAGACTTTGGAATTCGGGCGACCGAGGACCCGCCTGATGGCAGGATAACCCATCTGTTATGACTGCAGCTGTATGCACGATGAACATCATCAGGATGATTGTATTACATCTCCTTCTGAATCTAAACTGCTCTTCTCCCATTTTATTTTATACTACTCTGTGTATTCATTTATCAGTCTTGTCCACCACTTTCATGCAGTGTGACAGGCATCTGAGACTTCTGTACAGCCTGAAGTTGTAAATATACTCAGTTATTGTAAATTGGCACTAGAATGCTTATTCTCCACTGGGATAGGCCTTTCTCCATATTGTGAGAAGTATTGCAAGGCACCATTTTCCCATAACGTACCCAACATCCTGATTCCATCTATTTTCCTTTATCTTGCCAGTTCCCTGACCATTTTCCTTAGTGCATTTCACAGTACTTCCATGGTGGGCTCTTCCCATGTTATTGTAGGCTGTGCATGTGGCTGTACAGCTTGTGTGTGGTTTTCTAGTCTGTTCTATTCCTAAGATTTTGCTTCACTGTCCTTCTATGTTGTCTACGATATACCCAAAATACCTTGCCCCCTCCTTACCATCAGCTTATCCACTTCTAAACTATGCCTGTTGGTGAACCCAGATTCATTGCAACAATCTTTCATTTTTAGAACGTTGACTGGATTTACTTCCAGCTTTCACTCAGAAATATCCCAGATAATCCACTCTGGGTAACTGGACATCACCCTGTCAGTAACTCACTAACCCAGATACAGAAACACCTGCTAATTAAGGGTACAGACCCCTCCTACCATTAGCATAGGTTCCTTGTGCAAGTCAGAGCTGGCCAGGTCTTCCTTAGCACCAAATAATTCAAATGCTGCTTTCTGGCAATGTGGCTGGCCTTGACATAACACACAGCTTGTGTTCCATCTTGTCTAGGAGACTCTGCAACCAACATATGATGTCTAAGGTGGTCGATACACACAGGTCTTCAACAGGCATCACCTAAAATCTGTGCTATCTCCACATCTCCATTCATTTTTAAGTACATTTTGTTAGCTGGCTTGTCAAGAGCAGCTGGGTTTGAACTCAGTACCTTCTGCCTTAAGGCAGTAATATCCAATGCATTTTTGGGAGGAACCCTACACAGTCATGAGGAAACATACAAATTCTATACAGTTTGATCAGAGGTAATCATTGAATCCTGGCTCTTGGGTCTGCGAGGCAAGGTTCTTAACCATTAAACCACCATAAATGTAACCACATTCATCATAATAGTGAAATTAAGGGTGTCTAATGGAGCCAAGATGAAAAGAAGTATACAGTATGTGCTGGGGTACAGTACATTCAAGAAAATTCTGGGTTGACCTGACTAAGTAACAATGAATAAAAACTGTTATAATTTAAAAAAATGAAAGTCCTGCAGGGTGTGGGAATGGGTTATCTGGGCATAGGTGGCAGGGTCAGTCCCATGGACATTCCGTTGTTTAGCTAAGTGTGAGAACAGGGTTGAGCTAGATATAATAACAGTCCTGTTACTCTTTCCACCACTGAGATTTGTGAGTTAAAAAGTTATCTTACTAATAATGCCAAGTACTCATGTACAACACCTCGGTGCTACAGACTATAAAATAACACACCTCATTATGCTACAGTGATAATACCTACACTAAGAAACTAAGGAATTCATTATTATATAGACAGCAATGGCATCTTCTCAGAATCAAATTAATCTATGCAGGACAAGTAGCTACACCGTGATGCTGTCAGATACTAGTTATTCAGACATTTGTTAACTGAAGAATGAAGTAAAGTCAGAAGATGTTTGATGGTGATAACTACATGGCTGGAAGGGAAATGTACCCATTCATGGGAGGACAATTTTGATTACTAACAAAGGATGCTGGATTTCTATATCAGAGATAATGTACATTTCATGGTCTCAGTATTTATTTCCTATCTTCAGACTGGACATTTCTTATTCCCTGTTCATCTTTTAATAGTCATTATCATCTGACCACAAACACACCCTGCAACAATCTGTTGACATTTAAAAATGAAAAGGAACATAAAATTTTCACAGTGAAACAATCACTAGATTAACTCTATATGTTCCATAGAATGGCGGGCATTGATCATATGAATCAGATACATTGCTTACAAATTTAGGAGTAAAAGCACTTTTCCAGATAAAACACACATTTAGTCCTGACAGAGCCTTGGACAGAAAGTTAACCACTTCCACTTAAACCTGCCTGCACAATTAGTAAAACTAACTATTCAAAAAGCCATTACTTTTCTTGGATCACCTCAGTTAAGGATTATATTGGACTTCAAGTACATCAGCTGTAGATTCATTCTGCCCCATTCATTGCTGTCCTGCGATATTAGGTAGCTAAATACTGTTGTGTAATGCTAGATTGTTGATATTTGGTTTGTGGAGGTTTCCCCTCGGCCTCCACCAAAAAAGTTTTTTTTTTTCTCTGGCCAGTCAGACTTTTCCAGTAAATATATAATGATTAATAAATACATAAATAAAAACAACCTTAAGAAGCTTAACTTTAATACAGATAATAGTGCATTTACTTTGTGGATAACAGATATTAGACAATACTATATAACATTTCTAGCTCTCTTCCTATATTTTAAGCAGAACTACTAATGAAACTTTATAACTTTTCAGATTTTTTTTTAAGACTACAGTGCAGAGGTGCTCTTATTTATTGTATGCCATTCAGACACTTAGTAGTTATACTGTAGGGTTTGCAGTCAAATCAGATATCTCTTAAAAAGCATTATATTCCCATATATGGAAAAAAAAATATATATATATATATATATATATATTAGAATGGAAGGAAAAAATTGCTGTCCAGGGCCAAGAAGGAGCAGGTGCCAAGTTGGAAGCAATCTCTCCTTTGTGGGAACAAGCAAATAAGGTCACTGGTGAAATCCTCTAAGGTTAACAGAGGACAAACTGGCCACATCCAAGGACAATCACAAGGCCTTCTTCACATATGTCCACAATCTCAAAGGCAACACACAAATCTGCTCTGAACTGGTGGTCAATAACACCACATACACAAATGCCATAGAAATAGCCAGCCTGCTGGCAGACAGGTTCAGTGAAAGCTTCACCCCCCCTGCCACCCCATCAGTAAACTAGGACATCCCCAGCACCTGCCCCCCCTCATCATCAGGGAGCAGGTGCTTAATACCCTCTTAAAGGCAAACAATACAGTCTCCATGGGACCCGATAATATCCCTGGCTGTATCCTACATGAACTCAGGCATGAGCTCTCAGCATCCTTAGACACCCTATTCAACCAAAGCCTGAGCACCGGCTTCATCTCAGCTGAATGGACGACAGCCACCGTCATCCCTTTACACAAAGGTGGAGCGGCTACTGACCCATGCATTTATAGGCCTATCAGCCTAACTAGCCTGATCTGCAAGGCCATGGAATGCATTATCATGGACCTTATAAACAAGGACATTGGCAACCTCCAAACGCTTGACCCCACACAGTTTGGTTTTGTCAAAGGGAGATCATGCCTGTTAAACTTGGTCGACTTCTTTGAAACAGTCACCAAAGCCATGGATGAGGGGAAGACTGTGCACACTGTCTACCTTGACCTAGCCAAAGCCTTTGACACTATTCCCCACTCAGGCATAATAGATAAACTCTCCCAGCTAGGCATGTTACCAGATGGGTAGCCAAGTGGTTCACTGATAGAACCCTCTCAGTCAAGTAGGGGAAGCCACCTCTAGTAGTAGACCTGTAATGAGCTGTGTACCCCAAGGATTGGTCTTGGGGCCTCTACTGTTTGGGATATAATTTTCTGAGGTGCAAGCAAAAACCAGTGGTCTGTGACTCACCAAGTTTGCAGATGACTGCAAGCTGGGTGCGGTCTTAAATTCCCCTAGTGATGTGAAGATCCTCCAAGACGGCCTTCCCCAAACTAATGACTGGTGCCAGAAGCATGGCATCAAACTGAATGCCAAGAAATGCATCATTATCCCCTTTGGGGAAAATGTCACCCCCACGAATTATCACATTAATAACAATGTGCTAAACATGCAATTAGTCGTGAGGGACTTGGGCACCCAGGTTGATAGCAATCTGACTTTTGACCACCACTTTTGCCTCCATTGTATGGAAGGCTTTCTACATGGCCCACCTCATAAGGAAGGGTATTTCATCCAGGAACAAGGAGGTCATAACATCCCTGTAACTCCTCCTTTATCAGGCTCATTATCAAGTACAATGACCCCTTCAGCATGTACCTTGCCAAGCACATGCAGCTATTGGAGAGACCACAGAGTTTTCTGAACAGGAAAATCCAGGGTCTCAAACACCTATAGGCTAAAATCCCTGTCCCTTTACTCAGTTTCATACAGATTGCTCAGAGGTGACCTGTGTCTGGCATACAAGACCATTTCAGACCCAGCCTTGATGGAGTTGCTGCATAACAAACTCCACTCGCACAACACGCACGCAAGGCCTTAACCTGGTCTGTGACATTAATAAAATTTGTTGGCGGATATATTTGTGTCCCAAAAACTCTCCTGTCTATGGAATAGACTCCCTCTCCATGTCAAGCAAAGTACCCTCTCTAGCCCTCTTTAAGAACCTGGATGACTGGATGGGAAACAGAAAATATAGCCCTGGGATCCCACCTGTGTCCCTGCTTGACAGGGGAAACAGGTGCTAACTGAGGGAACATGGGTGAAATTCTTGGCTAGGCTTATAAGGCCCATCGATATTGCCTAGTATCATCCTATGAACTTATATAAACCTGTCAATTCACCAGTCTGAACATTCCCCTAAGAAGTGACATGGACTTGATTTAGTTTAATGTACTTACTTTACCCTCTCTGTCTGAAGCCACAAAAATCTCTACATTATCTCCATCGACTTTCTCTAGCTTGGCCATGAAGTCTTACTTGAATGATAAAATCACTACCTCCGTTAATGCTTTCCTTGTGAGAAAACTGCTCATCTTACCTGCTGTAAATCTTACATCAGAAAATATGCATCCTTAATATTTATCAGTGCTGAAATGAGACTTTTTTCATACCTGAGACACTAGTCTCTTACAAGGACTTTTAACAGCAATTTTCATGCTGGAAGGTTAGGTTTGCGCTATCCATCTTTCTTCTCATTATATTAATCAGACTGTAGTGCAACATGCAAAGTGATCACCTCTACATGTGTTCTATTCATCCAGCTGTTTTTTTGATGAAAAAAGTGTACCGTTACATCTTCTTTATATTGCCCTGGCAGGCCTAGCATTTCAGCTTGTTTGTTTTGTGTTTGCAAGAAATTCAAATTCAGGTACAAGTAATATTCTTTTCAACTATCATGCACAGGCATTCATTGAATGGGTAAGCTCGTCAGTCCAATTTAACTGTTTTCTACAAAGGGAAGAGTCTTAGCCTATTGCTAGAAAAATTGGAAAACTATAATCAAATGTGCTTGCTTAATGAAATATAAAAGATTCGCACATGTCAGACATATACTAGCTATGACCGAGATAAGGAAGCTAATGATTCACAGTTAATGCAGTTTAGTCTCATTAGCTCAAAAGGTAGCACAATGACCTCTGGTGAAGAAAGCTGTGGGTTATATTCTCACCCCAGGTGTGCTGGATTAATGTTCCAAAACTGACACTACAGAATGTCTAGTGCATACATCCAGAGTGTCTATGTGGCAAATCCTAGTTACCTGATGAATACCCTGAGAACTTTTGCTAGACCAGATTTTAAACTATTATTTTAACATTTATAAAACATGAGAAATTCCTGGTGACATTGAAGAAAAACAGGGCCATGATGCCAGTATGTATCCTTCAAATGCAGAGATGCCATACAAGCTTCATAAAAACAGACTGAGAAAGACTGAGTGAAGTGTTAGCAGTTGGAATTTCCCGATTTTCTTGTGTTGGTTCAGAAAAAATGGATTTCTAGATCCTATTGTCCTTCCCTGGGAATAAAAGGATTGTTAGTAATGTCCATCAATGTGAAAGAAAGCACCACCCCCCCTAGTTTAACAACTTGACAGAAAAAAAAGTTTTGTATATTGTCAGGAAGGGCTTCAAAGTCCTTGAAACAAGTTGGCAAAGGGATCTTGAAAGAAATTCCATAGATTAGTAATCCAACTCCAACTCTGCCTTTAAAAACTGGTCTAAGAAAATGTTAACCAGTTGTCTCAAAAAATCAGCTGCCGTGACCAAATTAAGAAGTTATCAAAATGTGGACCAAGATTCAAGACTTTGATGGAGGTGGGCATTGCTTATGTAATTGAAGGAACAAAGGTAGTGAAAGGGTCATTAAAAAGGACTTCCCCTATCACTGGCTGAGAAAACAGTTTGTTAATTCCCTTTACATTTCCTACTGAAAAATGTACTTGTTTTCTTCCTTTTCCATTATGTATATACATATCCTGCCTCCCCTCTAGACCTTAGTTTTTCTATTTATAAATGACTTATAACTGCAGACTGTACAGTAGAAACATTCTGGCACTACAAGATTTTTTTATCTATCCTCACAGAATAATATATGTTTAACCTGCAATATTGTTTTTCTTTTGATATATAATTAATTCTGCTATTTAGTTATATTTCCTGTTATTTTTTGTGTTTATGTACCTTACATCTGCTAGTTTAATATGAATATTTTCATTTAGTCTTATTTTATATATTGATTACTAAGCTTTTCATTTATCTGTATTGGAGCTCATCTCCTCGGGCCTCTACTGAAAATGGGCATGTATCCAGTTAGACTAGCCCGGTCAACAAATGTAAAATAAATAAAATAAATAATTGCCCTGCCTATTAAAGAATGTACTGTTAGAGTCCATTATGACCCTTTGAGTCAGTTATATGTAGGATAAGTGTGATTTTCATTTATTTATATATAAATAAATATCGTATCATTTTCTGTAGAAAAATGTAAAACGTGAATATTCGAATACCCTCACCTTAGGGTCTGGCCCTTGGAAACTGTCCAAAATAGGATGACAGTGGTTTTCCTCTATTTTTCTTTAATAGAAAGTTTCATCTTTCTCTCAAGAAAAAAAAAATGAAAACATGTAAATACTGCAAAATCTCCTTAATCGTATGTTTGTTTTACAAACTGCATAGAAGAAAAAGCTGCTTCAGAATCCAAAGGAATTCCCGCGAAAACATAAAAGTCCCTAATTTTGACTAGAACATTCTTAGGATATAGTTGACTTTTCATCCACTACTGCTTTCTGTCACACAAACAATATTAAGATTTCAAGCACAAGAGGCAGCATGATGCAGAGTTTTATACCTGCTCCGATTTGGCTTTTGTACAAGTACTCAAAACTGTCCATTTTAAAAACAGAATCTTCTAACCTTCGCCTCCACTAATATGAAAACTGACTATTCATTTACATCAGCCTGATTATTGGACTTGCACACGAGTAAAGATAATGCTGTAATATCCATGCAACTGGACTGTTGAATAATTTTGGCAACAGCATTACACATCTTAGAACCTTTATCAAAAAGATCCAGCAACAATGGTTTTCTGGTTTTTGCTTCATTGAGCACTCTCTCTGTTGTCTTGACTAGAGATGTGAGGTGTGAGACATTGCTCACATCCTTAGGAAATGGTATAACAACTGTCAGTACCTTAAAATAGTACAAGTATCTCTAACAACAAGGAATATCTGGTTCTGAAATGTTGATTTTTCTAAATGCAGTTAGATCCCCATGTAAGCGAATTGTGCTAAACATAATTTTAGGATATTATTTTTTAGCTTAGAACACAGGTACACTCTATGTACTTTTAAAATGGATTCCTCTTCTAAGAGGCACTTCCACATTTAAGGTTTCATGACACACACACACACACACACACACAAAGTAAAAACTGGCATCTACTGGGGAGTGGGTGCTACAGCCCCTTAATTTTGTAGCCATCAGAAGATCAGACTTAGAATAATCTCTTTTGCATCCTACAGCAAGGGAATGAGTAGCTTTTCTTTTTATTTGAGATGTAACAAGTTTTCTTAAAAAAAAAAAAAATCAGACTTAACTACTAGCATTTTTACAGTAAGCATCCATTAAAAAATCTGTTGAATGAGTAGACATCTGCTTTAGAGAATCTCTGGACTTAGTTTCTTATTAAGGAACTGTCTTTGCCTTGGAATATGCTCAGAAACTGCAGTTGGAATGATGACAATATTTAGATCTTCCCTTATTTTTTATATTGAAAGAATTTAATGATCAATATATCACATCAGTTTTGAATAGAAATTACATACGTACAAAAAAAAAAATCAACAAATAACATTAACATCAAAACAATCAACACAGCAAGTATATACACGGTGTCTGCAAGTCACGATTGACTCTAGTCACATATTTAATTACCATTTTGGTTATTTATGATTAAATGTCCATTTGTTTAATAATCTGTTACGTTTCATCCATGAAGTTAAGGAAGTAGTTATTCTAGTGGCTTTTCCTTTAATTGTTAATATCTCCATCTGGCACGTTTCAGTAGTAACATTGTAGAATCATTCATTGCTGGTGTGGTCATGTTTTTTTCAATTATTAGTAGTAATATTGTAGAATCCTTTATTGCTGATGTGGTCGTGTTTTTCCAATTTTTAGTTGTTACGTTCTTGCTGTTGTAAGTAAAATCCAAAGAAAGGAATAGTCAAGTACATCTTTCCTTCCAAATGCAAGAGGAAAGAATTTTTTTTCCTACAAAGGAGTTTCAGTGATCCCTGAAACCTAAAGCTTTCAAAAACACAATTACAGTTCAGGGAATGAGTCGGAAAATTGAAGAGCCAGAGTCTGTGAAAACTTTAAACAAGCAGTCTCTCCTGTATATTAACATTATTATTAAATTAAATTGACTTTTGGTCATTAAAACAAGTGGAAATGCATATACACGGCACGAGAAGACACAGTTCTTTCCTATTGTGTGTATCTGCACATTTCATGATTTAGTTGTAAACCAGTATTATACAAAAACATTTAACAATCTCAAACCCAGGAAAATATATAAACATGTAATGACTCAGACTTATTTTATTATAGTTAACTAAAAATGTAGAGTCCTTCCTGGTGAATATATCAAATTGTGTTTTGAAATGTTTGGACACAAATCTGTAAAAACAAGAAAAACTTCATAAGATATTTAACATAAAAAGTGTTGCATTCCTCTACAAAAATATGAAAATGACTTACTATTAATACACCATAAGAAATAAAAGAAAATTCATAAGACATATCTGGGAAAAGCTGTCTTTTTTGAGGATTTGAATGAAGAATCTGGTATTCTCAGCCTTTAGCAGCCAAGTTATTTATAAATTACAAGTTAAGCCACCTGTCTAGTCGGCCCTGATTGTGGAACTAGTATCTCTCAGTTGTCCCTCTCATGCCCATTTAGTCCACTATTCATCCCAAAGATTCTTATTTTTCCCTGCAGGATTGACCTAATGCCTACTCTACCTGCACACAGTCTACCAATTAATTCTGTGGGGTGAGAACAGAGTAATTTTGAGCTAGGAAGAGAGCCCTATAGCCAGTGTGTTCCTCACTGGATACCCAGTCAGCCCATTCATTCCCAAAAGATGATAGGTTTGTAGCGAGTGGGACAACTTGTTGGTATTGTAGAGTAGGCTCACTCCTCCCCTAGCAGAGCATCCCTACCCCTCACGGTGCCTCTCTTAGCTCCATATCTATTGTCAGTTGCAGGGGGGGGTAGATGCTCCCAGGGTTACTTGTGTATGTACATTGACAGCATTGGGCTCATGCTTAGCAAGTACAATAATTAGTGCTCCCACTAGGTGCAACATGTGGCAAGCCACACCATCCCGCTCCCTCCCTCGGGATCTGCGAGCAGGCAGTAGCCAGACATTCCTAGACTCCCTATCCAGCTCTGTCAGATGCTCAAGCTGCTAACTGAGCTTTGATATCATGCCCTGTAACCAGGCCTTTATCCCTGCAGGCCATCTGTCTTTTTATACCTTCCTGTGACTGTATTTTTATATCTCTTGTTCTTCATTCTCTAACACCCAGGCAGAATTTCCATGCATCTTCTTGACAAACCCAATATCCTTGTAGCCGGCTAGACAAACAGTACTGCATTTGAGGTCTGGCTAGACTGTAGATGAGGCTAATATAGCATTTTTCTTCCAGGTAGTGCTCTGTTAATGATACAGTCCAACACTTAAATGGCTTTGGCTATAGCCTTCTCAGTTTGCATTTTGTAGCTCATTTCTGTTGCTGTCACAACAAGGAATTTTTAATTATATGTGCTTCTTTTTCTGAATTATTAATGCCAAAAGTACATTTTTTTATACTTCCTGGCATTATTCTTTAGAGAAAGCATCTCAGCCCATTCTGCCAGCATCTTCAGATACCTTTAAAGATTCATTTTCTAAACTCCCACAGCTCTTCTTTCATAGCGTTATCCTCAAATATGTTGATTTATGAGTAGGCAAAATGTCTTTTTGCTTGGTTATCTGCCCCCGTGAACAAACTTAAAAATAAAAGCTATCTCCAGTGCATCTCAAGATGTCTACTACAAAGATGAGCAGGGGTATTGGCCAAAAGAGCAACCCCACTAGCCAAATTGTGTCCCACTGAGAGGAACCACCTAACTTGTACTTATTGTTTCCTGTTACCCTTCCAATCATTCAACATCTCACACTCCATATTAGCTTCCAGCATGGAGCAAAGTCAGAGGTTTTACTATAGTCAAGGTTGCACATCAACCAATTTCCCTTATCCTTTTGTAACCCAGTCACAGACCTGAATTAAGTGAAGCTGACATGACCAGTCAAAGCCCATGCTGGTGTATATCATATTTTCCTTCCTGGGTCATGTCTATGTTCACCTTTCTTAAGCTATACCACCTCAGCCTTCCAGCAGACCTTCAGAAGCTCACCACTACTCAGTGACCTCAGTGACCTATTGGAATTTCTTTCGGAAGAGCTACATATATGCCTGCCAGGTTGTTTAAGACCTCATGGTGGGATGCTCTTAGGATTTTCTCTTCTCCCGAGTTCATGTTATCTTTGTACAACATTCCTTGATATTTGGCTGTCTGCGAGGCATCCCCCCTCTTCCTCCATTTCTCCAACCCAAAATGAAAATCTTCCTTCTTTCTTTTGTGAAAATGGAGATGAAGAATTCATGGACAGCTTCTTGCTTCTCCATACCTTCACTGTACTTCATTCTCTCCCCAACTGGTTTCTGCAGCACTATATTTTTTTCTCTTATCTAAATTTATAATTGGCAGAATATTGATCTTGTACGGGGAAACCACAATACATGAAGTATTCTAGTAAACAATTGGTGAACTCAGACTACCCACTCCATGGGCTGTATTATCCAACCAGAAATTCTGGAGACAGGGGACAGCGAATCCAGTACTATATTCATTGATAAAAAAATCACACAGCATACATGTGTAACAAATGCAGGAAAAGAAGAATGAACGGATATACAATACATTGTATACAAACTAAGATGGCATACCTGTTCAGTGGATGCAGTGTCCAAAACCTGTAGCCAGGCACATAGTAAGAGAGTGCACCACATCTGCTCACTGATAATTCAACAATTCCTTCCTTCTTAGGGGCACTGCTAGCAGTTTCACTTTTGCCACTTTCCCCTCCATTGTTTCACCACTATCTCTGTCAGCACATACTCTCATATGGCTTGTTCTCTTAGTAGCTTTCTTTTAATTTTTCTGAACCCTTTGACCACAGTGGTTGCCACTTACCTTCCACTGTCCTTGCTGTTTGATTCATACTTCTACAGAGACTCTTTCCTTTTTAATCTCTCTTATGCAGTCACCAGCAATTATCTCCTTGTTTATCCTTTTCTTCAGTTTTCTGCACAACAACCCTTCTTGTCACTTCCTGATAAGTCACTTTTGTCAGCTACCTTAAGCTAAGTACACACTATTCACGTAGTACACAAAACAAGCTGTCTTCTATTACATACAAAACACAATATATCCTAAGCAAAGCTTTACCACTGTGAAAACAATCAACATTCACATATGCAGAGACTGCGTTAAAAGTAACTAAAACAATGTACACTGCAACCATTCTGCTTTGAAGGACCTCAAATTTAGATATTTCAACATAAAAAAACAAGTGTACAGCTACTGTCTTAGCACGCTGAAAGATGATAAAGCAAAATACATACATATATGAAAACTATGAAGAACCAGTACTCTTTCCTGGACTGGTTCCAGCTTTTTGTCAGTTGCTTGACAACATAGGCTTTAACTCTACTTAGCCAGGAATATGAATAAAGCTGGTACTGAAAATAAACAGATGCTTTGAAAATACTCTAATGAAAGAGGGAGAGCTGAAACCTTTGAAAAAGAAAATTGTTAGCAAACAGAATTTGACCCAGTTCATATATGTGGCCTGGTAAACACTCAAACACTACATCAATCACAAAAATATCACACGCAACAGATGACTGGCAGTCCAGTAACAGCACCCTCAAATCAGTCAGGGCTTCCGCAAAGCAACAACCCAAGAGAAGACCAGAAAACTTAACCAAAGGACACCTAATAAACTAGCCATAATTAACAGTGATCTGTGCACTGAGCAGATGTTATAGACCAAATACCACACACAGAATAGCAAACAAAGTTATTAAATGGCTATTGTATAAAATGGACAGAAATAGTATATCAACATATAATACACCCACTTAGATGAGAATAGGGGATTCAACCATCTAACAGTTGGTGGAATCTCTGACATGTGAGCAGGCAGAGAATGACAGAAAAATATCTTATTTGGACCATTCAGCAGTTGCCTGAGGTACTGTGTCATCCATGCAGATCTGTAGTCTATTACATGAACATGTAGTTTATATTCTCTGTATGGGCGGAATTCAGATAAAGTTTAGAGTGAAATAAAGCTGTACACCAAACCATCTCAAAGGTTCATCTGGCAAGTTACCTTCCGGGTAGATCAAAACCTTCAGCACCCTCCCCCCAAGACAATTTTGCAAACGCTTTACATAATGAGAAATGGAAATCTGTTACAAGGATGGACTAGCAGAAATAAAGTCGGCAAGCATTAGAACTCCTCAAAAGATAAAACTTTACCAGGCCAAAAAGGATCCTCCTCATCATCTATGCTGCCTTGCCTGCCCAGATCTTCAGCTGACAACCTGGAGCTGTCGGAAAACATCCAAGCTAAGCAGTGCAGTGAAGTTTTTCCAGAAGTTTCAGCAGAGCAGAATCCAGCACTAGGCAATCTAGACAGTGCCTAAGGCTGTGTGTGTGTGTGTGTGTGTGTGTGTGTGTGTGTGTCTGTGTGTCTGTGTGTCTGTGTGTCTGTGTGTGTCTGTGTGTGTGTGTGTCTGTGTGTGTGTGTGTGTGTGTGTGTGTGTGTGTGTGTGTGTGTGTGTGTGTGTGTGTGTGTGTGTGTGTGGTGGGGGGGGGGCTGCCACAACTTTTAAACAATAAAATGACATTTCTACTTTAAGGACACACTCTCCATCAGCGCATGTGCCTTTAGTATCACACACACACACACACACACACACACACACACACACACACACACACACACACACACACACACACACACACACAGACAGATTTAAATGTTGGAACCTGCTGCTTCTTTCATCTGCAGGATTTAAACAGAGAACTTGGCAGGTGCACTACAGAAAAGCCATTCTGTTCATTTTCAAGAAATCATGAGCTTCAAGGAAGGAAAGTTTACTACTGCTCATGTAGCGGTTTTAACAAATACCAGTCAGTGTTTGTGCCATAGAATTTGAAATCAGTGTCCGTAACACATGTAGCACATTTACCTTTGATGCAGAAGGCTGTAGGTTCTACTGCCACACCATATAGATGTGTTGCTGGCCCTATGGTGCACTTTGTGGGGGGGGGCTGCACTCCAGAGTGGGTCCTCCATTGGATGAGATGCCTAGTAACTATAAACCTGTTGTCATTTTGCCAACCATTCCCTATTGCAATATTACCAGCTTACCAATTTTTTTTTTAATGCAACTTAGGCAATTTATTCTTCAAGAGCACTGAATTTGTAGTTGCAACACTGTAATGTAAAGCTGTTTGCCAGCAACCTTATTACAGATCTCTTTAACATGGAATTATTCAGATGACTTTTACTTCTGCAGAGATTATATATATTGACAGATATTGGTGGATTGTAATAAGTTTGAGTGGCCTTGTATGGATGAAATATTCTGAAATATGTAGTTTTGTCATTATTGGTTTAGAAGTTTTGTTTCATTGCTAACTTGGAAAATGTATTTATGACCCTAAAATGTGTGGAAGGAGCTTATGATTTGAAAACAGCCCAAAAGTAAACTTAAAGTAAGTATTTTCTATGAATGTGGGTTTCAATGCAGTTTCAAGAGTTTCAAGGGCAAAGAAGTTTACTCTTCAAGTTAAGCCTGTTTTCATTGTGAGACTATTGCTTTGTTTAACAAATGGCAGTCAGTGTTTATGCTATAAAATCCAAAATAAAAAGTTTTAAATTAATTCCAAAAAATCTGCAGTCATTATAGAATTAAAGAAGAAAACAGTATGCACACGGACAGGTTTGAACAGTGTTTATGGTAATCTGAGAGAAATAGCCAAGTAATGAGAGGCTGGAATGGCTGGGGAGGATCCATTACTCTGTCCACGGCCTCATTTGACCATGATCCAGCTCAGAGTTCCAGGTTTTAGTGGGCAAATTTATTCATTCCTTTCATTCTACACATTTATACTACTAAATGTTTCTGGATTTACTTTTTAAATTTTGAAGTAATTTCTCTCATCTCCTCCCCTTTTGGGACCTACCTCCACCTTGTCAGTATTTTGACACCTTAAAAAATGGCTGCTATTTTAATCGGTGTTTGTTTCTGCAGTATTCTTAGCCCTTCTATTTGTGTTTGCATGTTATAAGGGCTCTTGCCCTTTTTCCCCTGTGGATTGTTTGTTTAGGAGGTGAGTAAGAAGAAGATCCCTCCCCAGGATAGACATGAAATCGGTGTTATTTGTTGTGATGAAGAGTGCGACATTAATAAGTGGTAGATTTTTGGGTGTTTTACTTCTTCAATCAAAAATCATTGTTCAGCTGATGCACGGGCCTTTTCGGCCAAATAAGATAAAGACTCATCAACTTCCTCAGCTCCACACACTTCAATTGTTCTGTCTCGAGTCCTACTCAAAGCCCCACAATGTGGTGGCAACATCTCCCATTGGCTAAAAAAGAAGCGTAACCTGAAGAAGTCTCTCAGAATTTCTTATTCATCTTACTCCTTTCAAGTTTTTTTTTTTTTTTTTTTGGGGGGGGCAGGCCAAAAACCACAGAAGACTCAGTTTATCAAAATTTACAAAGTACAGCCCGTTTCTTCTCAACTGTCTCAAGCTTCACCCACTGTCACACTTTCCTCACGCACAGTATCCCAAACATAAATTTATGAAAAGCTCTTTCACCAACAGTACTGCTACACAAGCCACTTGAACACCGATCCACACAACAAAACACACACAACACAATCTATCCCCTTACTTAGCCCAAACTCTGACCCTAACCTGCAGACGCACACATCAAAATTATCTCTTTATATATTTCATAACATTAAAGCACAAAATTTGAAAAACTGCACATTACTTTGCCAGAATAAAAACTCAATAGATATAATAAAGGTCATACTATTCAACCATAAATTGTATGGAAAGCCTGATAATAGGAACATGCAGCATTATTTACATAACAGATTATTTTAAGGATTATTAATATTTTTAGAGGTTATGAAATATGGTAATACATTATATTGAAGGCGTAGGATAGTATGGAGTAGAGAAGGTTAGGGTGTGATAAAGGGGATAAGTAGGAATAGATGTGGAAAAGGTACAAGTGTAGCCTCAGGGGAATATGTGTAGAGGAGTAACTTAGTAGTGGGGATAGAGAGTAGAGGTAGAAAAGGTATAAATGTACCTCAGCCTGGGCTAATACAAGAGCAAATGCAAGCTTTGTTGAAGTATTCTTTTACAGAGGTTTTGAAGGAGTGCAGGTTAGTAGCAGTTCTGATAGTTAAAGGCAGTTCCATAGTTTTGCCATAGAGTAGGAGTAAAGGTTTATGACTCGGGTTTTGTTAGGTTTATAAGTTGTGAGGAGATGCTTGTTTTCAGATCAGAGTTGTTGATTTGGGATATAAAAGTTGATTAATGGGCTAAGAGCAGGACAAGCTATTGGATTGTGGGTTATTTTGTATACCGTAGTAAGATGTATGTATTGGGACAAGAGGTAGGTTTTGGTCAAGATAATTTTGGTAGCTGCTGTGGGGAAGTTTTTATTCCTGTACAGTATGCCTGGGTTTTTGTTCTATTTTGTATGTGTAGGTCAAACTTGAGATCATCATCTGTGACACTTATGCTGCACCAATTCAGTTTCAGTACTGTTAACTGAAAAGATCTTGAATGTTTGTTTTGCTGGAGCTATGGGGTTTATATACATGTAAGCAAACCATATTGACATATTTTCAGTTGCAATCATCATCTAATCACTTTTAACCTATACAGTAATTGTCAAACATTATATATCTCATTCAGTTTCTGCCTTCCCTTAAACCTCATTTCTCCTCCAAAACATTATTCCATTTTTTCTATGTAATTTGCTCCTACCCTTTTCTAAAGATCCCACTTCCTGTTCTTTTATCTCCATTCACCACTTCTATTACAGTTGGTTTAGACTTTGCTTTCCATTTTCTTGTATTTGCTATTTTGGCAGCCATCTGAATTAAACCCAGCAAGGCCTTAATATGTCTAGGCAACTCCAGTTCTTTATCACAACTCAAAAAATAATTTCCTTAGTTACACCAATTTGTGCAGCCAATGTTTCTGACAGAGTAATCTGCAGGGAATTGAAGTCTGCCAACTCTTTACACTCCCAAAAGATATATTCCCAGTTACCTCTTTCCTCCTTATTACTCCAACATTTGAAATTCACCCGAGGAAAAATTCTTTGAAGACTGCTTTGGATATAAAAATATGTATGCAAACACTTCAGGCAAAGATCCAGACTTTGCTGCATATTGTTTCTGTGTGAAATGCTTATCCAGTCTTCCTCTCCAGTCCTTTCTAACCTCCTCAGAGTGATTCCTATAGTTGCAATCCAAATCGAGATTGGAGATTCAAGAACAGATGCAGGCCACTAGAAACACAAATATAGAGGGAGAGAGAAAGGAAAGCGATATAAACTAGGCCTCTTTTTAGCACTGTGACTATAGGACTGGCCATTCATCACCATCAGAGGCATAGGTATAGGGGGGCAAACCGGTCAGCCAGCCCAGGTGCAAGACATTAAGCAGTACAATCAGGAGGTGTTGATCAGTTAAGCAGTACAATACTGGCTTTAGCACATTTCAAGTCAGGCCTGAAGCACAGTAGCTCTTTTTATGACGTAGCAAGCAAACACAAACAGCTTTGCTTCCGCCTAAAATTATCATAGTACAATCTGTATTATGGCATAATACTGTGTTTTTTGCAATTCTCCTGTGACACTTGCAGCTAATTTGTGTTGTACAGATTATGTAAATAAATAGGTAGGAGGTTCAAATCCAACATTGGGTAAATAATGTCAGTGTGTGTACTGTCATGAACATTGTGTTCATGACAACATCCCTTATGTAAAATTCCAATTAGGTGATATATTTCCTCTGCAAAAAGGTGGGCCATCTACAGTCCCTGTAAACTACAGACCCATATGTCTCACTAGTCTCATATGCAAATCCATGGAAAAAAAATATAATGGAAATGATGACATAGCAAACCTCCAGACAGTGGACGCAACCCAATTTAGATTCATTAAGGGCACGTCATGCCTACTCAGTCTGCAGGACTTCTTTAAGGTCACCAGGACAATGTAGGAGGCCAAAATGGTTCACGCTGCATACCTTCACCAAGGCAAGACATTTGGCACAATACTGCAATAGGCATTTTTGGCAAATTTATATATATTATGATTTTATTTTTATTTTATTTAAATTTGTTGACCGGGAGTGTCCGACTGGACATAGGTCCATTTTCAGCGGAGGCCCAGGGAGAAAAGCTCCACAGTAAAATAAACAGACAGTAGTTACACTGGATTACATAGCAATTAACAATTTAACATAGCAATTACTTACAACATATTTACAGATGAAGAACATAGTACATCAGTAGACAACTAGAATCTTTATCTGTGAAGTACATAACAGACATTAACAAAGGTTACAATGAGAAGTTCCTGCTGTATAATAAGTACTAGGCTTATGAGCATCTGAACTTGCTATAATCAAGGTAGTTAGTGGAGTGGAAAGAAAGGTAGTGGTTGGATGGGGTGGATGATATTAGAGTGGGAGTTGCAAGGGCATAGCCAGCATGTTTTTAGGTGCGCTTTTAGTAAAGTTTTGAAGTGGGTGCATGATGGCACGGAGGTAATTGTGGGTGGGACTGAGTTCCATAATTTGGCTATGGAGCAAGAGAATAGTGCTTCACTAGCAGAGTTATTGGCTTTAGTGATCTGCACGTGATTTTTGTTGCTAGATCTTAGTGGTCTGGTGGTGCGATAGGGTTGTAGTAGATTCTGGAGGGATGGGACATTTAGTGGATGGTTTACTAGTTTGTGGGCGAGTGAGAGTTGATACCACTGAAGGAGGTGAGGGAGTTCAAGCCAGCCCAGTGCAGCAAGTGAGAGACAGTGGTGACTACAGTAGGATGCCCCTGTGGCGAATTTGGCGATTTTGTTGTAGCAGGTCTCTAGCTTGTTTAGATCACATTGCCTTAGGTTGGTATATATTGGAGAGGCATAAAGTAAGGTGGAGATAAGGTGGGAATTTGCTATTGAAATCTTTGCTGCTTTGGTGAGAAATTGCTTATTTCTGTATAATGCTCCTAGCTTTTTGTGGACTTTTTTATGGTCATGGATATGTGAATGGCAAATTTTAGTTTATTGTCTATTTCCACTCCTAGCAATTTGGTGTGTTCAGTTGGGTATATAGTGGTGTTGTCTTTTGCTGTGATGTTAAAGTGAGATTTGTTTTGAGTATGTTTGGTGGGTTGGAAGAGGAGTAGTTTAGTTTTGTTTGGGTTGAGTATTAATTGGGCATCGGATAACCATGTTTCAACAGAGGAAAAGGCTTCCTGTGTGACTTTTTGCAGTCTGGGTAGGGACTGGGCTGAGCAGATGATGGTCAAGTCATCTGCGTATTGTAGGAGTGTGCCATGTTTGGTGGCAGAGGCTAGATTATTGGTGTAAACAGAGAAGACTAGGGGTCCAAGGATGGATCCTTGGGGAACCCCTATGGAGACAGGTAGTTGGGGTGATATGTCATTCCGCCATACAATGGATTGTTGGCAGTCAGACAGGTAACTCTGAAACCAGTTGGTGACTGATTGTGAGAAGGATAACACAGAGATAAGTTGTTTGCGTGGGACCATGTCAAATGCTTTAGATAGGTCTAGGAAAGTAGCAGAGGAGAGATAGCCATTGTTTTTATGCTGAAGGATAGTGTTAGTAAAGGAGAGTAAGGCAGTGGTGGTGCTATGGTTTGGTCGGAAACCATGCTGAGTACTGGAAAAGAGGCTGTTAATAAGGAGGTAGTCTGAGACCTGAGAGTGTATGCATCTCTCTAGTATTTTGGAGATTATATATTACATATATATTATATAGTATATTATATTATATTTTATTTTAGGTATAAACCCTCATGTCACCCAGTAGATAGTCAGCTGGCTCACAAACAGGACCCAGAAAGTAAGAATCTGGGAGTAATCCGCTATGAAGATGCCAGTTACAAGTGGAGTTCTTAAGGGATCTGTCTAGGGACTGCTCCTTTTTAACATTTACTTATGTTACATCAAGGTCAATGTCAAGGGCCTCTGGCTGACCAAAATTGCAGATGATTGAAAATTAGTTGCAGTCTTAGAATCCCCCACTGACACCAACGTTCTCCAGGAAAGGTTGACGCAGACAAATATCTTGTGTCAAGAGCCACAGACTTAAAATGCCAAGAAATGCATAATGGTATCCTTCAGGAAGTCATCCACACATAGTAACCATCATATTGATAACACACACCTTGGAGTCAACCCAATAATCAGTTACTTGAGTACACACGGACCAGCATTAGCCTTTGATCATATGTCCAGTTTGGCATCTAGGTCCAGGGTCATTGTTCCACTGTACTCAGCATTCATCAGCTCTGTCACAGAGTACAATGCTCCCTTTACATACCCAACCAGGCACATCCAACAATCTGAGCATCCACAGAGGTTCCTCACTAAAATAATACAGGACATAAGTAACATGTCCTATACAGACTGCCTCAAAGCCCTATCCCTGTATTCTGTCTCTTACAGGTTGTTGTGGGGAGATCTCTGCCTGCAGTACAAGTGTACCTCTCACATGTACAGATTTTCGGAGAACATCCACACGTGTCATATTTTTGTTCTTTTTCTCATAAAATTGTGGTTTTCTAGCAAATCAACGAGGGTTGAACTCAGAGAATAATGACAGCTATTTGAGTTTCAGACTTCATACCCTTCAGAAAATTTTGCCGATGCAAAACCTGCTATTCAACTTTCTAGGCCTATAAGAGCAATATTTAAAAAAATGTTCCTATTTCTCGTCCTTTGTCCTCCTCCATTATTTATGGCTTTGTTCAGATTTCTTGCTCTAAGAATTTGAGAGGTATGAATATAAGGCATTGTCAGACCCCACCCTGATAGACTTCCTGCATATCAAGAAAGCAATCATCAGAATTACCAGTTATAAAGACTTAAAAATTGCCTGTGGTATAAATAGGACCTGCTGGAGAAACAAGTATGCATCCCATAGGCAGGTGTGTATCTCAGAGGCTACGCCTTCTCTGGAACAGGCTCCCCATCCACGTGAAACAGAGTTTCTCCTTAACTCAATGCAAGTGTAACTTGGACAATCAGATGGAGAACAGGAAATTCATCCCTAGTTTGCCATCTATATCTCTAATGGACCCAGGCAGACAGTAAATGGTTCATCCCCTAGGCCTCTGCTTACACTTATCAAGGGTACCAGAACTTGTCAGAGATTTGGGATGCATGGTCTGGCTTAAAAAGGCCATAGTGGTAGATAGCCTAGTACACACCTATACACAAAAACACACACACACACACACACACACACACACAAAGTGGTGCAGCTATTAAAGATATGTAGGTATTTTGTGTGTCTCAATTACTTAGCGAGAGAAAGTATAAGAGAGAGATTAAGAAGTGAATCAAATCCCCCCCTCCCCACACACACATCAAAGATTAAAAAAAAATAATTCTCTTAGAGAGGTCATTAGCACCAACTACACATGAAGAATCACAAAGTATAAGCAACGAGTGTAATACTTGCTTTGACACATCAGGAAATCATATGGGTTCATCCACTTTAAGTAATAACATTTCTCTTTTATTCAATTAATTTCTCTCTCCATCTCTCTTCTTTCTGTTCTGTCCTTTATGCAACAGTAAAGACTCACCCCTTGACCATTTCTTAGTTTTGCAGGCAACCTGCAATTTAACTATTCTAGTTTTCGGTGTCATTTCTTTCTCATTTTATTTCTTTTGTCTGCATCACATAAGGGTGCACACATCACACTTTCTGCACCATGTCTAGAATGTGCATACATTGATCTTGTCCATTTTCAGCAGATTCTGAAAGGGTTCTTATCACTCAAACAAAGTCATTTGAATGGTAACAGCAAAGTTAAAAACTATCTGAAGTTTACTAGTTTCAACTCCTACATCTTCCAGCAGGAAGGCAAGATAGCACAAATAGGCCTTGGTTTGTATGTGAATTTCTTAATACTACTTGTATGTTTAAGTATAACCCCTGCCCTCCCTGTATGTTATTTATGGGACTACAAGACATTTGTACTGGCACTGAAGTATGCAAGGAATGGTCTTTTGGATAAATCGTAACAGATGGGAAACAGACCAGTGCAATATAGGCATCATTTATGGACATGCCATCCCACTTTTATTGTGACAGTGTCAAAGGCATTGCAAATGAAAGATGTATCCTATTACATAGTATTGATCTGCTCAATGGCAATTCTACTTTTTGGTGTGTTTTTGTGTCACCATCAGAATAAGGTATAAAACCAAACAAACATGGCTGCAATTCCCAAGTCACAAGCACTTGTACAACCTGCTTAGAAAATCAAAGGAAAGGTTAGTGAAGCAAAAGACAGATGGACAGTGCAATGGATTAAATAACACTATGTTCTTGCCAACAGGTCATGTAAACCAATCTGAATTAGTATTGTGCTAGAGGTCTGCTGTAACTTGACATGGGAATGTTAGTAATTATGGTATACTTTTAGCAACTATCCAATTGTCTGTCACACAGGGACATGAATGGCAAGGTGAAGGGGATTGCTGCGGTAGACAGCTGGTTAAATGGCTGCAGGAATGGCTGCTTGACAAGAGACAAAGAGTGGTGGTAAGGAGACACTGATGAAGGAATCAAAGACGGTGAAAGTTTCAGTCCCAGACTGTAAACAGTCCCAAGTGTTCTTGGAGACCTTCATCTTGGATATGACAATGTCAAATGAGACCATGCTCAGCTTTTATGGAGATGCTAAGATGGTGGAGGGAACTTGAAAAATAATACAATCAGATTAAGGGAGTGGACAGAACATGGCAAGTTATGTTCAGTGTACAAAACATTTCACCTGGGATACAGCAAACCCTAGGGTAGGATTTCAGCTGAAAACGTTATGTTTTGTAGCTGAGGAAAAAGATTTTAGGGCGATTCTGATGTATGCAAAACTGAACCACCAGTCACAAAGGGAAAAGTAGTGACCAAAAGCAGTAACATGCTCAAGCATATTCCAAGAAACAATGGTGGAAGTAGTAGCAATTGTGTCACACTACAGACAGAATACTGCGCAATCCACCAGAAAAGAACCACATGATAAAGACAGGATAAGAGTTGAAGAAAAATGATTTCTTTTTGAGGAATGAGTGGACAGTGCACGTGCAGACATTTAAAGATAAATGACAGAACCTGAATAATACAGTTCATCTACCATACTGACGTCAGAAACATCAATCTGGTTGTTTCTCAAAAATGTAGTGAGCAACTAGAACAGGTTATCAGAAGAAATCAAGACCACAAATACCTTTAATAGAGCCTGACATACCTCACAACTGTGCAGATTTTTTCCTCATATTTTTAGTCTGTTTCTCAAAATTGTGGTTTTCTGGCAAATCGCGATTTGAAGTCAGAAAAATGGCAGAAATTTGAGTTTCAGACTTCATACCTTTCAGAAAATTAATGCTAATGCAAAACCAGTTATTCTATTAACGAAGTTTGTAAGAGACATATTTAAAAAGTGTCCCTATTTTTGGTCCCTTGCCCCCCCCCCCTTATTATTTGTGGCTTTGTCCAGATTTCTTGCTGTTAGAAGTTGAGAGGTATGGAGCCTGCGATAGGTGAAACTCTAGGGAGAGGAACAGAGGAACGTCAGCTACAACACACTAATGCTAAAATAAGAAAGAATTCAATGACACACCTTTTTTCATTTGCCACCCTTATGTAATATTATGCAACAAAATGCTGCTAGTCTAACTTGATAGATCTCCAGGAGTCTGGATGCTGTAAATCATGTCAGCATGGCTAACAGACTTGGTATGCAGTTTTGAAAAGGTTAGTTTTGCTTGTGTGTGTTAAACATTGATTTGCTTAACACCTGATGAAATATATAGGATCATTAGGTCAAGGGCTTTTTCCGGGTCAAAGAAGAATTACTACAGAATCTCATGCCAAATTTATTTATGCCACAGAGAAATATGCCGACACATTCCTGAAAGAGTTTTGCAGACTTGGCTACAATAGGTGTTGTGTATTAAAGTTGCAAGCAATGAACTAGCTAGAATATGCAGAACTAAGCATGATTATTACTGCTTCCAATTACACAATATGAGAAAGTTGCCTAACTTAATCCAAGTTTCCAGGTCATCTCAAAATATAGACGTTAATGTGTAAAACGCATTGAGCTGCCTTTTGTCCAGTTTTGTGAGGTTTCAGCCAGTAACTAGTAGTTTATTGGTCGTTTTGGGCCAGTTTCTAGCTTTTTCCAGCCCCCTGGTATAAAACGGCAACGCTATTAGCTGATTTAGCGAGCTGCCACTGTTGCACACTAGGGCAGCGCCGGTTAGGCAGGTTTAAACTATTCGGGCTACCTAAAGTCCACTCTTCAAATTTTCCCTTAAAACTACCTTCCTCGAACTATACTACTGATCTAATCAGCGTATCCTATAACTAAAAAGATCATCTCCACTTGACTCCAAGTAGACTATTCTCTATCTGTTAAACCTAGCACTTGCTCCTACAGTACTTATTACCTTGATACGGCACTCTTGTCATAGATAGTACCCCAAAAAGGTAACCCCCCATTTCTCGGTCACCCACGTCCCCCTGAATCTTTTTTAAAGTTTTTGTCTATCCTTCTAGCATGTCGAGGATCAGTTGCTAGTCTCCTGCCCTGCCCAGCTGGTGAACCTAGGAATACTGAGGCAATGTTACAATTGCCTCATGTACACAGACAACCCTCTCCTCCTCCCACAAAACACAAATACATGCGAGAGATGCAACTATACGGCCAAACTGGAGGCTGAGCTCTCTCAACACAGGACTGGCAAGACCAGTCAGGAGGAGAAGGTTACCACACACACTATAGACCCAGTCTCACATAGCACCATTACAACCTCAAATCATACACATAAACACACAAAGACATACTCGGAGGCTCTGATCAAAAATCTACCAAAACAGCAGAGGCCACCAAAGCAGACACCCAAACAACCACCACCTCAGAACACAACACCTGCAACATAGACCTCACAGTCAGAGTGTCAAACAGTCACAGCCCTTAAGGCCAAACACAATGCCAGACACACTAGTCATTGGTGACTCCATAGTCAGACACACTGATGTCCCGCTCACCAGACTGAGTAAGGAGAAGGTCACAGTAAGCTGCCTGTCAGGCGCTAGAATCCGCCACATAACGCAAGCACTCAGGTCTCTCAACAGCAAGTACAAATATGACTCAGTCATTGTCCACGCTGGTGTAAACGACCTGAGACGCACTCCTGGACTACATGAAAAGAGACATTGAGGAGCTCTCTGACTATGTAGCCCAGGCAGGTATGACCCTGACCTTGAGCAGTATCCTACCTTCACCAAGAGTGATGCCACAATACAGAGATAAGATGATCAGCTTTAACAATTGGCTTAAACACTGGTGTCATTCAAAGGGGATCCAGTATCTGTCTGCCTGGGATGACATGCTGGACAAGCCACGCTGCTTCGCAAGGGACGGCTTGCACCTGTCACCCCTGAGATTCCGGATATTGGCAAAGGCTCTTGCCACCCCATAGTGCCTTTTAGGCAAGGCTCAAATTCTAAATCTACCACCCTAGAACACAAAAAGGAAAAAACTAAGGGTAATGCTGCTCAATGCCAGAAGTCTCAATCTCAAAATGCACGCACTCGAGGCCCTTCTCAGTATGGAGAACATCGATGTCTGTGCTGTGACAGAAACCTGGTTCAAGGCTCCTGAGAGCACCCCACGCTATCAGGTTTTACCTCATATCATGCGTTCCGCCCCAAAATCCGGACAATACCAAGAAAGGAGGGGTATCCATATTCATTAAGGACACCCACACCTCAAGACTGGTGGCAACGCATCGATGCATCGGTTCTGTCTCTTTACACACAGGTTGTTGTGGGGAGATCTCTGCCTGCAGTACCATTAAGTGTACCTCTCCACATGTACAGATTTTGGAGAACATCCACACGTGTCATATTTTGTTTAGCACTTCTCATAAAATTGTGGTTTCTAGCAAATCAACGAAATCTTGGTTGAACTCAGAGAGAATAATGACAGCTATTTGAGTTTCAGACTTCATACCCTTCAGAAAATTTTGCCGATGCAAAACCTGCTATTCAACTTTCTAGGCCTATAAGAGCAATATTTAAAAAAATAATTCCTATTTCAAGGTCCTTTTGTCCTCCTCCATTATTTATGGCTCTTGTTCAGATTTCTTGCTCACAAAATTTGAGAGGTGCATGAATATAAGGCATTGTCAGGACCCCACCCTGATATGAACTTCCTGCATATCGAAAGCTTAAATCATCAAATTACCAGTTATAAAAGACTTAAAAATTGCCTGTGGTATAAATAGGACCGCTATGGAGAAAACAAGTATGCATCCCATAGGCAGGTGTGTATCTCAGAGCTCACGCTTCTCTGAACAGGCTCCCCATCCACGTGAAGACAGAGTTTCTCCTTAACTCAATGCAAGTGTAACTTGGACAATCAGATGGAGAACAGGAAATTCATCCCTAGTTTTGCCATCTGTATCTCTAATGGACCCAGGCAGACAGTAAATGGTTCATCCTCCTAGGCCTCTGCTTACACTTATCAAGGGTACCAGAACTTGTCGAGAGATTTGGGATGCATGGTCTGGCTTAAAAGGCCATAGTGGTAGATGGCCTAAGTACACACACCTATACACAAAAACACATATAAACACACACACACACACACACAAGGGGTGGTTAGCAGCTATTAAAGATATGTAGGTATTTTGTGTGTCTCACCATTGCAAGCGAGAAAGTATAAGAGAGATTGAAAGTAAGAATCAAGTATCCCCCACACACACACATCAAAGATTAAAAATAATTCTCTTGAGAGGTCATTAGCACCAACTACACATGAAGAATCACAAAAGTATAAGCTTAAACTTGAGTATGTAATGCTTGCTTTGACATCAGGAAATCATATGGGTTCATCCACTTTAAGTAATAACATTTCTCATCTTTATTCAATTAATTTACTCCCATCTCTCTTTCTTTCTGTTCTGTCCTTTATACAGCGCAACAGTGGAGCACTCACCTATTGAAGCCATTTTCTTAGTTTTGCAGGCAACCTGCAATTTTAACTATTCTAGTTTTCATTGTCATTTCTTTCTCATTTTATTTCTGTTTGTCTGCATCACATAAGGGTGCACACATCACACTTTCTGCACCATGTCTAGAATGTGCATACATTGATCTTGGTCCATTTTCGAAAGCCCAGATTCTGAAAAGGGTTCTTATACCAAACAAAGTCATTTGAATGGTAACAACAAAGTTAAAAACTATCTACGAAGGTTTACTAGTTTCAACTCTACATCTTCCAGCAGGAAGGCAAGATAGCTTTACAAATAGGCCTTGGTTTTGTATGTGAGATTTCTTAATACTACTTGTATGTTTAAGTATAACCCCTGCCCTCCCTGGTATGTTATTTATGGGACTACAAGACATTTGTACTGGCACTGAAGAGTATGCAAGGAATGGTCTTTTGGATAAATCGTAACAGATGGGAAACAGACCAGTGCAATATAGGCATCATTTATGGACATGCCATCCCACTTTTATTGTGACAGTGTCAAAGGCATTGCCAAATGAAAGATGTAATCACAATACATAGTATTGATCTGCTCAATGGCAATTCTACTTTTGGTGTGTTTTGTGTCACCATCAGAATAAGGTATAAAACCAAACAAACATGGCTGCAATTCCCAAGTCAGCAAGCACTTGTACAACCTAAGGCTTAGAAAATCAAAGGAAAGGTTAGTGCGGTAAGCAAAAAGACAGATGGACAGTGCAATGGGATTAAATAACACTATGTTCTTGCCAACAGGTCATGTAAACCAATCTGAATTAGTATTGTGCTAGAGGTCTGCTGTAACTTGACATGGGAATGTTAGTAATTATGGTATACTTTTAGCAACTATCCAATTGTCTGTCACACAGGGACATGAATGGCAAGGTGAAGGGGATTGCTGCGTGTAGCAGCTGGTTAAATGGCTGCAGGAATGGCTGCTTGACAAGAGACAAAGAGTGGTGGTAAGGAGACACTGATGGAAGGAATCAAAGCTCCCACGGTGAAAGTTTCAGTCCCAGACTGTAAACAGTCCCAAGTGTTCTTGCAGACCTTCATCTTGGATATGACAATGTCAAATGAGACCATGCTCAGCTTTTATGGAGATGCTAAGATGGTGGAGGGAACTTGAAAAATAATACAATGAGATTAAGGGAGTGGACAGAACATGGCAAGTTATGTTCAGTGTGCAAAACATTTCACCTGGGATACAGCAAACCCTAGGGTAGGATTTCAGCTGAAAACGTTATGTTTTGTAGCTGAGGAAAAAGATTTTAGGGCGATTCTGATGTATGCAAAACTGAACCACCAGTCACAAAGGGAAAAGTAGTGACCAAAAGCAGTAACATGCTCAAGCATATTCTAAGAAACAATGGTGGAAGTAGTAGCAATTGTGTCACACTACAGACAGAATACTGTGCAATCCACCAGAAAAGAACCACATGATAAAGACAGGATAAGAGTTGAAGAAAAATGATTTTTCTTTTTGAGGAATGAGTGGACAGTGCACGTGCAGACATTTAAAGATAAAATGACAGAACCTGAATAATACAGTTCATCTACCATACTGACGTCAGAAACATAATCTGGTTGTTTCTCAAAAATGTAGTGAGCAACTAGAACAGGTTATCAGAAGAAATCAAGACCATAAATACCTTTAATAGAGCCTGACATACCTCACAACTGTGCAGATTTTTTCCTCATATTTTTAGTCTGTTTCTCAAAATTGTGGTTTTCTGGCAAATCGCGATTTGAAGTCAGAAAAATGACAGAAATTTGAGTTTCAGACTTCATACCTTTCAGAAAATTAATGCTAATGCAAAACCAGTTATTCTATTAACGAAGTTTGTAAGAGACATATTTAAAAAGTGTCCCTATTTTTGGTCCCTTGCCCCATATTATTTGTGGCTTTGTCCAGATTTCTTGCTGTTAGAAGTTGAGAGGTATGGAGCCTGCGATAGGTGAAACTCTAGGGAGAGGAACAGGGGAATGTCAGCTACAACACACTAATGCTAAAAAAAGAAAGAATTCAATGACACACCTTTTTTCATTTGCCACCCTTATGTAATATTATGCAACAAAATGCTGCTAGTCTAACTTGATAGATCTCCAGGAGTCTGTATGTTGTAAATCATGTCAGCATGGCTAACAGACTTGGTATGCAGTTTTGAAAAGGTTAGTTTTGCTTGTGTGTGTTAAACATTGATTTGCTTAACACCTGATGAAATATATAGGATCATTAGGTCAAGGGCTTTTTCCGGGTCAAAGAAGAATTACTACCGAATCTCATGCAAAATTTATTTATGCAACAGAGAAATATGCTGACACATTCCTGAAAGAGTTTTGCAGACTTGGCTACAATAGGTGTTGTGTATTAAAGTTGCAAGCAATGAACTAGCTAGAATATGCAGAACTAGGCATGATTATTACTGCTTCCAATTACACAATATGAGAAAGTTGCCTAACTTAATCCAGGTTTCCAGGTCATCTCAAAATATAGACGTTAATGTGTAAAACGCATTGAGCTGCCTTTTGTCCAGTTTTGTGAGGTTTCAGCCAGTAACTAGTAGTTTATTGGTCGTTTTGGGCCAGTTTCTAGCTTTTTCCAGCCCCCTGGTATAAAACGCGGTAAACGCTTGTGGCGTTAGCGCTGATTTAGAGAGCGAGCTGCCACTGTTGCACACTAGGGCAGCGCGGTTAGGCAGGTTTAAACTATTAGGGCTACCTAAAGTCCACTCTTCAAATTTTCCTTAAAACTACCTTCCTCGAACTATACTACTGATCTAATCAACTTATCCTATAACTAAAAGATCATCTCCACTTGACTCCAAGTAGACTATTCTCTATCTGTTAAACCTAGCACTTGCTCCTACAGTACTTATTACCTTGATACGGCACTCTTGTCATAGATAGTACCCCAAAAAAGGTAACCCCCCATTTCTCGGTCACCCACGTCCCCCTGAATCTTTTTTAAAGTTTTTTGTCTATCCTTCTAGCATGTCGAGGGATCAGTTGCTAGTGTCCTCTCCTGCTCAGCTGGTGAACCTGGGAATACTGAGGCAATGTTACAATTGCCTCATGTACACAGACAACCCTCTCCTCCTCCCACAAAAACACAAATACATGCGAGAGATGCAACTATACGGCCAAACTGGAGGCTGAGCTCTCTCAACACAGGACTGGCAAGACCAGTCAGGAGGAGAAGGTTACCACACACACTATAGACCCAGTCTCACATAGCACCATTACAACCTCAAATCATACACATAAACACACAAAGACATACTCGGAGGCTCTGATCAAAAATCTACCAAAACAGCAGAGGCCACCAAAGCAGACACCCAAACAACCACCACCTCAGAACACAACACCTGCAACACATAGACCTCACAGTCAGAGTGTCAAACAGTCACAGCCCTTAAGGCCAAACACAATGCCAGACACACTAGTCATTGGTGACTCCATAGTCAGACACACTGATGTCCCGCTCACCAGACTGAGTAAGGAGAAGGTCACAGTAAGCTGCCTGTCAGGCGCTAGAATCCGCCACATAACGCAAGCACTCAGGTCTCTCAACAGCAAGTACAAATATGACTCAGTCATTGTCCACGCTGGTGTAAGCGACCTGAGGCGATACCTCCTTGGACTACATGAAAAGAGACATTGAGGAGCTCTCTGACTATGTAGCCCAGGCAGGTATGACCCTGACCTTGAGCAGTATCCTACCTTCACCAAGAGTGATGCCACAATACAGAGATAAGATGATCAGCTTTAACAATTGGCTTAAACACTGGTGTCATTCAAAGGGGATCCAGTATCTGTCTGCCTGGGATGACATGCTGGACAAGCCACGCTGCTTCGCAAGGGACGGCTTGCACCTGTCATCCCTGGGATTCAGGATATTGGCAAAGGCTCTTGCCACCCCCATAGTGCCTTTTTAGGCAAGGCTCAAATTCTAAATCTACCACCCTAGAACACAAAAGGAAAAAACTAAGGGTAATGCTGCTCAATGCCAAGTCTCAATCTCAAAATGCACACTCGAGGCCCTTCTCAGTATGGAGAACATCGATGTCTGTGCTGTGACAGAAACCTGGTTCAAGGCTCCTGAGAGCACCCCAGCGCTATCAGGTTTTACCTCATATCATGCGTTCCGGCCCCAAAATCCGGACAATACCAAGAAAGGAGGGGGTATCCATATTCATTAAGGACACCCACACCTCAAGACTGAGTGGCAACGCATCGCGATGCATCGGAGACCATCCAGGTGCAATTAACCATAGGCAAGACTGCTCTGCAAATTGTAGCATGTTACAGGCCACCCTCACAAACTCAGGAACCTCACATGGCCTTCCTGAAAACACTAGAGGATAAATGTATCACCAAACACCATCATACTAGGTGACTTCAATTACCCTAATATAGACTGGGAACACTACTCAAGCCCAAACACCCTAGCCCAAAAGTTCCTGGAATTCATAAACTCAAATGCCATGGAACAACTAGTCACCATCCCCACAAGAGGAGATAACATACTTGAGCACAACAACACGAACATGGGAGCACAATGTTCAACACGGGAAGTATACACCTCACTGGTGAGATCAGATCACAAACTAATCTGGCTGGAGGTCCTCATCCCACCCCACCTGAAATAAAAAGACCACAGTAAAGAACTTCTCAAAGCCGACTTCACACTTCTAAAGACTAGTGTGGTCTCCTTTAAGGCCCCGAGCTGGTGGAAAACAGTACTCAAGCCGCTGAATCACTTACAGGCGCCTTCTACCAGCACCTGCAGGACTGCATGGATAAGGCAATCCCAAACAAAACAAAGACTCTTAGTACCAAAGGCAAGCGTCCAGTCTGGTGGACCCCAGCCATAAACAAACTCTACAATAAAAAGGAGGAAGCTACTACAAGATACAGCAAAATCCTTAAAAGGTAAGACACCCTTGATCACTATAAGTAAAAAACTAAGAGCTCTCATAAAATCATCCAAAGCAAATTTCGAGAGAAAAATAGCTAAAGACTCAAAAGACAATCATAAGGCCTTCTTTAGCTATGTTAGACACCTAGAAGGAAACTCCCAGATATGCTCAGAACTAGTTCAAAATGATGTGAAGATTACTGATCCAACAGACATTGCCAACATACTGGCTGACAGGTTCAGTGCAAACTTCTCCCCCTCCCCAAAAGGAGAGAGATATCTATACCAAAGCGATTGCAGCCCCCAAACATCTCCAGCCCAAGTGAGAACTGCTCTCTCCAAAGCAAAAACACAGCATCCATGGGACCTGATGGTGTCCCCGGCTGTGTGCTCCACGAACTCAATGAGGAATTAAACCCACAGCTAGGACAGCTGTTTAATCAAAGTCTTACCTCTGGATCATTACCCAGGGTGGCACTGCACTGCTGTGGTCCCACTTCACAAAGGCGGTGCCTCCACCGACCCTGGAAATTACCGGCCCATTAGCCTGACACGCCTTATCTGCAAAGCCATGCAGGGCATCATAATGGACCTCATAAATAAAGACATAGGGAATTTGCAGCCTTTGCATCCAACCCAGTTTGGCTTTGTCAAGGCAGATCATGCCTTTTAAACTTGGTTGACTTCTTGAAACAGTCACCAAAGCCATTGACGAGGAAAGGCAGTCCACACAGCCTACCTCGATCTGGCTAAGGCCTTCGATACAATACCCCACTCGGGTATCATTGAAAAACTCATCAGCTTAAATGTTAACCCATACATCACAAGATGGGTTGCAAACTGGCTGAGTGACAGAACCCACAGGGTCAGAGTTGCTGGCGCCATGTCAGACTCAAAACCTGTCACAAGTGGTGTGCCAGAGGGCTCAGTCCTGGGCCCTCTTGTTTGGCATCTACTTTCGAAGTACAAGCAAACACAGGAGGGTTATGGCTGACAAAGTTTGCAGATGACTGCAAACTGGGCGCCATAGTAGAAAAACACATCTGACACAGATATCCTTCAGAAGGGTCTCACAGAAGCGGATAACTGGTGCCAGAGCCACGGCCTGAAGTTAAATGCCAAAAATGCATAGTCATACCCTTTGGGAAAAACAAGGTTACCTAGCTACCAAATAGGTGGCAATCCACTGAGCACAGAAGAAGTTATCAGGGACCTGGGGACCCAGGTTGATAGTAGTCTGTCATTCGACACCCATGTAGCTAAAGTAGTTAGGAAGACTTTCTACATTGCCCACCTTATCATGAAGGGATTCTCATCTAGATCAAGGGGAGGTCATAGTCTCCCTTTATTCATCACTCATCAGACCAATGATTGAGTACAATGCCCCATTTGGGATGTATCTGACCCGACACCTGCAGCAGCTGGAGAGGCCACAAAGGTTGCTCACCAAAAGGATAAAGGGTCTCAAAAATCTGTCCTATGCTGCCCGACTGAAAGAACTCAGCTCTATTCAGTAAACATACCGCTGCTCAGAGGTGACCTTTGCCTAACATACAAGGCCATGTCAAAACCAGATTTGATGAATATGCTTCACCTCAAAAATCTAGATCCATCAGAGCCACAAGGGGAGACTTAAACCGACACGGCTATTAATAGGGCGTGCTGGAGGGATAGATTCATTACCCAAAGACTCCCTATGCTGTGGAACAAAATCCCGGTACATGTGAGGCAGAGCACCTCGCTGGCCTTGTTCAAGAGAAATCTTGACCAATGGATGGGAGATCACAGATATACCCCAGGGATTACCTCAGTGTCACTGCTCGACAGAGGCACAGCAAAATAATGGGTATAGTTCCCCATACTAAAGGGGTGGCGTAAGCCACAAAACGATGGGCTAGGCTTGTAAATGCCCTCGGGCAGATAGCCTAGTATGAACCTATGAACCTATGAACCTATCATTTCAATATCAATTAGTCAGCAAAGCCAGCATCAACCACTGTGGATCAAAGGGTCAAAATTAACCAGACTGAATGAGAATGGCTGTTGTACTTGGAAGTGGGAATTTTATAGATAAGTATAATTGTCTAACTGCTTTACTGTAACATGGCATGTTCTTTAATATCATTCATTTTAGATGCATTACAAGAGGTTTTAGCCTTTTAACTTGCATACAATTACAACATATATCATATATGTACACAGAGATAAATATGCTTCACATGAGTACAATAAATATAGACACATGCTCACACCCATATGTGCACCTACAATGTACTGAACAAAGCATATAACATTTGCTCTCATAGAAAACATGGGTTAAATCTCCATATATTGATCTGTTGATTATACTAACCTTATTAAAGTAGACGTCCATAAATTTGGCTTTGACATACCAACTAGATACTTTGTATTGTTGGGGCGGGGAGAAGACTGCATGACCTGGAGGCCCTGACATTTGCACTGTACGAACACGTACATAAATGCATGGAACTAGCCATACCCAACAGAACCAAGAAGCTTTCCTCCAAAAAAATAAGGAAGCCAATCTGGTGGTCGCTTGCCATTAATAAACTCTCCAACAGAGGGAAGAAACTGTTGCAGAAAAAGGTGAAATCCCAAGACTGGAAAAACCCCCTTATTAGCCTCAACAAAAAGTTGAGATCCCTCATCAAATCCTCCAAAGCCAGCTATGAAGGCAGAATTGCAGCATACACTAAAAACAAGCAGAAAGCCTTCTATAGTTATATCAAGAACCTCCACGGCAATACCCATATTTGCTCTGAGTTACTGGACAGTAATACCTCCTATATTGAGCCAACAGATATTGCCAACGTACTGGCTGACAAATTCAGTGCCAACTTTACCCCCCCCCCCAAAAGGACCAATCACAATACCAGAAGAATGCCAGGCACCCAGCATTACAGCAGCACAGGTTAAAGCTGCATTGTCCAAGGCCAAGAATACAGCTTCCATGTGACCCAATAATATCTCTGGTTGTGTTCTACATGAACTACAAAGCAAACTGGCACCACATCTGTGTGTCCTGTTCAGTCACAGACTCACCTCAACCTTGTCCCTATTGAATGGCGCACTGCTATAGTCATCCCTCTCCATAAACGGGGAGGGACTACAGACCCCGGGAATTATCTCCCCATTAGCCTGATGAGTCTGATATGTAAATCTATGGAAAACATCATCATAGACCTGATTAACAAAGATATAGGAAACCTCCAAACTCTATACCCCCGCAATTTGGCTTTGTGAAAGGGAGATCATGCCTGCTCAACCTGGTTGACTTCTTTGAGTCAGTCACCAGGGCTGTGGATGAAGGTAAGGCAGTGCATCGAAGTCCAGGCCAACACAAAGGGACTCTGGCTGACTAAGTTCATAGATGACTGCAAGCTGGGGGCCATTATTAACTCCTCAAGTGATGTAAACATGCTACAGAAAGGCCTCACTGAGACCAGCGACTGGTGTCGAAACCATGGCCTTAAGTTAATGCCAAAAAATGCGTCATCCCCTTTGGTAAAAACTCAGTTCCCAGTAATTACCACATTGATGGGAGCCCACTGAACACTCAAGGCATTATAAGAGATCTGGGGATGCAGGTTGGCAGCAACCTATCCTTCGACCACCACATTGCCACTGTGGTCAGAAAGTCCTATGTAGCACATCTCATTACCAAGGGTTTTGCATCCAGGAAGAAAGAGGTAATCAACTCTCTCTACTCTTCCCTCATTAGACCAATGATAGAGTATAATGCCCCATTTCGCACGTACCTCATTTCGCACGTACCTCACTAGACACCTGCAACAGCCAGAGATGCCACAGAAATACCTCAAGAAGAGGATCCTAGGCATTAAACACATGTCCTACATGGACAGACTCAAAAGACTCCAGCTATTCTGTCTCATATCGCCTACTTGGAGACTATCTCAGTTTGACTTACAAAGCCATGTCTGACCCAGCTCTGTTAGAAATGCTACATCTAAAGAAATCCCAATCCCTCCACATCACACACTCCAGAGATCTCAACCTCATTACCACAAACAGAACATGCTGGAGGGACAGGTTCCTCACCCAGAGACTGCCCATGCTCTGGAATAGACTTCCTATACATGTCCAGCAGAGCACCTTGCTGTCCCTCTTCAAGAAAAATCTTGATGAGTGGATGGTAATAGAAAGTTCACCCCGGGGATCACTCCAGTGGGTCTACTTGATAGAGGCAGGAACTAACATTGGGTGGCACGATGCCAGGGCACTTCTATGGACTAAGCTTGTAAAGGCTCCAGGCCATTAGCCTAGTACTCCCCTATAAACCTATGTGGCCTTGATAATATGACTGAAGAAAGGTGGAATACAGGAACCAGAACGGACATGCAAGCATAAGGTGCTAAATGCTCAACAGGGAAAGTAGAAAAAATGCTGAGGAGGGGGAGAATGAGTAACAGTATGTTAATGAACTGAGAACTAACATGGGTGCATTGTGACATTGTAGGCAATACTGGAAATGTTGGCACTATCAGCGCAAGTGATGCATCACAACCTAAAAATGGGCAGGCACTATATTAATTTATTAGTTGGCAATGGAAGAAGGGTTATTGTTGAATCTCACCATGGCCCATTTCTGTGTCTTTAGCCCATGGATATTTTAGGGACTTTTTCAACGTGAAAGGACAGGTACCAACTTCCTTATCCTGGTATATCAAATAAAGCATGTAGGCTGCAGCCACCATTATCAACAAGCATATTTTAAATGCTTTATAGGGGGTGCAACCTGGTCATCTATTCAGGAAGCCCTTCTGAGGGAGCACTGCGTTGAACCTGACACTTTCGAAAGGTAGAATGGGAAGAGGATTTCTACTTCTGATGAACGCAGCCAATTAAGAACAAGTGATCATCAAATTTCTTCACAATCAAATTTACTGCCAGCACAGCAGTAATTCAAAGTGAAGGTTCTGAACTTCAGCAAGGTAAAGTTTGACAAAACAGGAAAATTGCTCACAAAAGTTCTAGCAAACAAAGGAAAGACGTAGGAAAATAATGGGGATACATCAAAACGTAACTGCAGAAGGAGCACATTGTCCGCAGTAACTGTGTAAATCAAAAACAGTCATTCTCAAATGAGGGGCCACAGATGATTAGGGAGATCTGAGATAGCCCAGGAACAACTAAAATAGAAAAAAGTGGGAGCTAAAGATAGAAATCCAGACTGAATCCCATACATCCTCCCTAACCAACCAACCACAGCTACCAGATCACTGTGCCTCAGAGTATGATTTCAAGGCAGTCTCAGAATTAATGTTCCCCCATCTGTACTTAACTTTTGCTATTCCAAAGGACTGCATTTGGGGTTCTCACAATTTTAGTGGACACCTGTAATATTCCTTTAGAAAAGAATAATAAGAGATGCACTTATCTGAAGTTTTTGAAGAGGAAAAAATATAGTCTAAAATGAAAAATGATTTATGGAATTGGATGAGATGATACCATTATGTAGATTGGGATTATTTGGGGGTCACAATGCAGTAGCAATTTTAGTTTGAGGTGATGAAGAAATGTTAAAAATTAATTAAAGACAGACTTCCCACTGCATTAAATGTGTTCTCAGATGAAGTGTAAGAAGCAAATGGCAAAAGTAAGGAAATTATACCTCGCTCAATGTTTGGGGCAGATGATATGGAATACAAGTTCCTAAAATTGGGAGAGTGTGCCACTTTGGTGGAAGATGAATGGAAGGAACAATTGGAAGCAATCTTCATTTTCTCTTCTCTTCCGTGAAATGTGGCTGAAGCACAACGATTCAAGAGGTTGAACGTTTTTACATGAAAGCACTGGACTGTTTAAATACTTTTAGCTACTTATTTATGTGGCACTTTTTGCTGCAGCTCCAGTAATGAAGAAAGGACATTAATGGTGGTTAGGCTAACTATACAAACATGCATTTCTAGTACGCGTTTCTTGACTAGGCTAGTCCCCCACTTGTCCACTGGCCTCTTTTCATGGACACCAAAGGTGATATTTATAAAGACTAGGAGGAACTTAAGCCAGAACACCAGGGAACTTCCCCCAGTGTTTTTGATAGTGTTGTAGAATCTTTAACTTCTACTCAGGTACATTGGGGCCTTGATTTAATACCTTGTCCTAAGTATTGGTGCACTCAGGAGTGGAACCCCCCCCCCCCACATTATACCGCAGTATACTACAAGTACTGGAAAATGAATCCAAAAGCCTGTTGTCAGAATTGAACGAGCAGTCATCTGATCTTCCAGTGCCACAAGCAAGTGCAAAACTTGTTAAGCCAGTGACACTACAAAGAGTCATATAGATATGGATCGCACACAGTGTCAAACAGATATAATCTGGGATTTTTGACTATGCTTTCCAGAAGTCACAGTAATTAAAGTAATTGTAAACAGTGAAGCATGAAGCAAAGGAAGGAAGCTGCCAAAAAGCTACCATGAATGCAACCAATGGTGGAAAATGAAGATGGAATTCACTTAGTCAACACTTTTGTCTCAGCATAAAAATCACAAGATTTCAGACACCATTTGTTGCAGTCTTGGCTGTTTGCAATACTGAAGTATAGAGTTGCTTATTTTGTTTTTTATTCATGGAGAGCTGAATACAGTTAGGATATCTGACCATATTTCACTGGATCCAAAAATAAATTATAGTAATACACACACATATTCCCAGTACAAATACAGTACATTCTGCATAGAAATTGAGAGACAGTAATATGATTTTTTGCCACTCAATTATTGCTGTATCTTTAAAAGTTTAATTATACAGGCTGCCAGAAAGAATAACAATTTTGACTATTGAGCTAAGCCTAGGAGATTCTTATTAGATTTAAAGTGTCAGAATTATTTCTTTATTCTTCGTTACTTTAGGTTGGGAGCAGCCTTTGTAGTATGAAGGTGCAACTATTAACATTATGAGAATACTTTACAATCAAAAATAGAATGGCACAATTATTACTCAGTTTTCTGAGATCATCAGGTTATATTTAGTTTAGGAGACATTTATTTAAAATACAACTGTTATTTTATTTAAAAAAAATGATTTATTAATTACAACTGTTTATTCAAAGTGGAGTTTTTAGCTTTTTCCATGTGTATGCCTAGTTATGTCTTTGTATGACAGAGGTTACGATATGGAAAATACAACTCAATTAGATACATTATACAATATCAATTTCTTTTTATTTTTTTATATATAGAATAATGCTTAATATTGTTTTAGTGGAGAAGCCCAGCTTTACTGAACTAAAGCCATGTGCTTGAGTCAGGTAGATGCCAATGGGAGCATTACATTCAATCCTAGACCTAATTAAGGAGGAATATAGACCTAATTAAGGAGGAATAAAGAGGGATGAGAACATCCTTGGATTTAAAAGATATACATTTGACAATCAGATGGGCTAGGAAGAAGGATTTTTATAGCAACCACACAGACATGGCCAAATGAGAGTTTGTCTATGAACATGTTCAGGTCCCTAAAAACTGTATCAGTTTTGAATGAGCATCATCTATGCAGAAGGTGTTGGGGTACTCACGCTTTCCAAAGAATACTGCACTTCTCTGACTTTAGCCTTAGAACTCAGCCCTCCCACCATGCATTTGTAGGTGGCAGACCCCCTAGTAGGACCTGGGTGTCATCAGGGTAGTACAGAATAGTTCCAATAGGAGTAGCCTCAGCACACAGCCCAGTAGGACCCCCCCCGATCATAGGAACTTTGGTGGAGAGTCCCCCAATCTTGATTTGTCAGGTTCTGCCTGTGGGCCCTTTTGCTATCCAGCATGTAATGCATGCATTTATTTATATTGTTTTCTTTAGTGCTGAGTGTGGGATAGTGTCAATGGCCTTGGGCAGATCAAGACATGCTGTGTATATGGTTTTGCCCTCATCTAAAGCCTTAAGTTTTGTTTCCAAAGACATTTACCAGATTAAACAAAGGATCTACCCTTCACAAATCCAAACTAGTTTGGGTCAAAGGAATTGAAGTTGCCAATATATATATTTTTTTTGAGGCATGTAATGATTGTGCACCATCATTTTACACACAAGGCTGGTTAAGACTTAGAGTCACCAGTGTGACTACAAATGTAGGGGGATGACCACAGCTTTATGCTATGCCTCTGGCATAAAGTTGTTCAAGACACTGACTTTGAACAGATTCAGGAGTGGGTCTGCAGTATAGTATTTTAAGAAACAACCTAGCATATTGCCAGGGCATAAAGAGCTAACATATTTTCGCTTCTGATACAGCATTAAAAATAGCTTGGATGGGGATTATAGATAATTTATCTTATGAGGGACAGGCTGTGTCTAGGCTTCTAACATTGAACAGTGCTAGTTTTAAATTATCCAGGTTTTGTTCAGTAGGTTGGTAGATGCATCAGAATGACATTGACTACAAGAGGTACAAAGAAGGGTGAGAAAGTTTTTGCCAATACACAAAGGTTGTGAGGGGAAAGGTGCAAACTAGCTTTTGGGTTGATATCCATCTCTTTCCAATCGGTAAATTAAATGATGCTGTGATGTCATTCTCTGTGAAAATAGGATGCTGCTGAAGGCTAACTGTGCATCATTGTCAGGTGCATACTCAGAGTTCCAGTATGTCTGTTTTCATATAATCCAAGATGTGCATCTCAAATTATTTGTACCTACACTGACAACCATGTGTACTGGAGGTGAAAGGAATTAAGTGCCCTAGTAACCACACACAGTAGAGAAAATTCACTGTCACACTTTCATTGCTTAGCCTACTCAGTTGTGCATCTGTGTCCCTCATTAATAAATCATCTATCACTAGGACATGTGTGTGTGAAAAGGATGGCTATAGAAGACTTAAAGGTTTCATGGGACCAGCTAAGGGACCTTTCTTAGCAACATTTATGGTAGATGGTATTGCATATAGAGCAGGTGGAGTGATTTTGTATTGCTGATGGACTCTCCGTGTTGGTTATGTCTCAGAGACCTTGGCAAAGAGTACTTTAGCACAGAAAGGCTTATTTTCTGGCAAGTGGTGTGGACGGTGTACGAGTACCTAGAGCTGCATGCTGATGAGAAGCTAGCCACCAGATTTACTAGGTATCTACACTTGTTGCGTGTAAAAATCAGTGAGAGACAGAAGAGAGGGATTGTCAGTAAGAATGACAAAGTTAGTGCTGATAGGCAGGTAAAGAAAGGTGCAAAGGCAGATTGCAGTCCCATGGTTTCCAGAAACTAGTATACAACAGCCACGCATTGCAGGCATGCTGATATTGTAAACTTCTAATTAGGGTTGGGAGGGTGGTTTAATGGCTAAGGTGTTTGCCTTACAAACACAAGGTGCAGGGTTTGAGTCTCACAAGGGATAATTGGCTAGGCTTAAAATGGCTCGCAAGGGCAGTTAGCTTAGTACTAAACTATGAACTATGAACCTATGAGCCTTTGTCTGTTTGTCAGCACCTGACAGAAGATACATTTAAATGATAGCAGTGGGGTTTGTAATTTATTTGGTGTACCTAGCAAAGGGATTTATAATCTAGAGTACCCAGTAGTGAATCTGAATTGTATATCCTAATTAATTGAAAAATGGAATAGAATAGGATTTTATCAGACTGCACACTCGGCAGAGTAGTCAGTACAAGCAGCAAGTTCACTAATAAAGTGGCTTAAAATGTTAGGCCAAGTAAAAATAATCCCCTTCATGGCATATAACAGACTAGTTAGAACCAGATCTGGTAGAGTTAGTAGAGTAAGCGCCACCAAGGCCAAAGCCAGAATTCACTTCAAATGGACAATATCAGCAAAAGTAATTATGTTCTTTTTACTTTTCAGATGCACATATAGGATTTCATTGGAGTCAATATTGCTGGCTTTGAATCGACATCCATGAACCACAGTTAAATTATTATATCTTTTGTATAAACAGTGTTTTCATTTTTCCATTGTACTATTATACAGCATTGCTGTGTGCTTAGCAGTGTTTATTTACTAACAGTAATACTTTTCTAGATTCATTTTGGTAATATGTGCTATTTCTTAAATCAAAAATGAACTTCCAGTAGCCACAAAGGGAGTCCTCTTCAGGCATTCAGGAAGGTATTTGTATGATCCACTTGGCTTAGAACTCGCCTAGATGGGTCCTTCTGTGGTATCTTACAATGGGGTTGCTCCATATCTGTCTTACTCTACTGGGCTTAGAAAGGAGCAGTGGTACCCTATAATGGGGTACTGCATATCTGTACTACTCCACTGGGCTTAAAATGGGAATGCTATAGAACCAGAATCATTATTGACCACTTTTGCCGATCAACTGAACACTAGTGTAGTTAGCTCAATATCTAATATTACTGCCTACTAATTCTATACCACCATAAATTCAAGGATTGTTGATCCTGTACGAGTCTGTATGACCTTTGCTTTCTATGACAATTCTTGTTTGCATACATGTGGTCGGTCACTTTTTGGCCCTTTTTTGTTGATATTCTTTTAACACAGTCTGCTATTTTAGTGCATCTGTGAGGTTTACTTCATGCATGCTGTCTCAGAGGGTCCTTTCTGCCTTTTTCCATTAACTTTTAGTGCTTCTTAGAGGAGTCTTGGACATGAGACAGCTTTGTCACTATTTGCCAAGCATTTGTTCTGAGCAATCATTTATAGTAAAATATTAAGCACGGTGTAAATGATGCTCTGAATCTCACCTTGGAGAATGGATTTTTCTCTGCAGGTATGCCCAGCCTGTACAAAAGTACACATTTTGTACATATGTGAATTGTGATATGTAAGAGATGCTGTTAACAACTTGTGACATCTTTCCAAAGACCTTAATATAACATTGTATCCCATTAACTACTACTGACGACAAAAGATGAAGTTACAATTTATTCTGTAAAGTAGGATGCCTAGGCTGCGTTTTTTTGTCTTATTTCACTCACACCCATGTCATTATGCACATATTCTAACAGAAAGATATACAGAGTACTGACCCAAATTTTGTATAAAATAACAATATATTCTGGGTAAACAAATCAGATTATTTTTTGTGATATGAACATTTATGTTGAAGTTCTATTACTGTAAAATTGAATATATTCATTATCAAATAATGGCAGTTTTTTTGCAGTATCTCACTTTTTTGTAAAAAAAAAAATGCACTTTCGATAGGAGTGACTTAAGACTATAGTGAACACAGAAATATGTAGTATTACTATGGATGCTAATGTGTCTAGTGGATATTACAACAGTATTATCAGCACTGACATGCTTACTAGGAAAATCCAACTGGGCACTGGTACCTATTTTCAGTGGAGCCCCAGGGAGAAAAGCTACAAGTAACCAATTTAATGCAACCAATATTTAAAACAACACATTTTATAATGTAGTTTCAGTGAATACTCAGCACAGTAGTCAGTATAACATTTGTATTGATATTCATAAACATTAATATACAAGCATTGTATTGAGAATTTACAGATAGGTAGGTAGGAGTAATGTTAAATACATTAGAGTGAGGTATTGGAGGGGAGAAGCAAGTTAACTGTCAATACGGTAGTCATAGAACAGTAATTTGGCTATGCTAATTAGAAGCAGGTATAGTAATTTAAGTACTACAATAAAGTGAAGTATTAGAAAGGGATAAACAAGTTAAGTGATTTAGATCTTTAAAAGGAGATATAAGAAGGTAGGATGTTAGCTTCCTATGTCCCATATGAGGAAAAAGGACAATGCCAGGAGGCCATTAGTAAATATTTTAGTAATGGTTTTGAAAAGATGAAGGTGTGAGATGGGCCCAATGCCAGGAGGCCATTAGTAAATATTTTAGTAATGGTTTTGAAAAGATGAAGGTGTGAGACAGGCCTGATCAATGTTCTAGATATAATATTGGAATAGAGCTTCTCTATTCCAAAGAAGCTTGAAAACACCTTCTTACCACCTATAAAATTATCCAGAATCCATTTGCTTGTCCAACACTAAATATCCTACACAACTGTGTTCCAAGTTGGTCATTACGATCTATGACCAAGTACTCCTCTCTGTCCACAAACCTATTAGATCTGCTGAGCATTGTCTGTACTTGTACCATGTTGCTAAGGCCTGGAACTCCTTACCTGTATTAATCAGATCAATATCCTCCCTTGCATCCTTCAAAACCATTCCGAAAGACTTCCTAGCCAAAAGTGAGCTCTATTCTTGCTAAACACCAGGATAAATTGTATCCCTAAATGTGAACAAATACTATTCATACCTTACACCTCCTTACTTATCCGTTCTTCACTCACTCCCTTACTTCTATCAATTTCTCTCTGCATATAAGCCTGCTTTTCTCCAACTTCACATTGCAATTCCTGTTTATATTATACTAACTTACGTTTAAGTTATCTATAAAATGGCTAAAATTTCTCTAAATAGTAAATCATTGTCACATAACTTCTATCTATTCTTAATGAATGTTTTCATATGTTTAATTTGGTATAACTGTAGTTTTTTTTTATTATTTTAAGTAATTGTAAAATTGTTTTTAAAATGTTTTGTAATACTTAGGAGCTTTCTCCATGAGCCACTGCCAAAAATGGGCTCCTACCCAATCAGACTTTCCCAGTAATCAGATGTCAATAAATATATAAAGAAAGAGAGACTGACCCCAGCAGCCCTTTGTGGTTTCCAGATGTTAAGCAGTTATCATTTGACCAAAGAGGATGGTTTAATAGACAAAATTAGAGTATGGGGCTAATTGCTTGGCAGGCAAATGGGGTATAGATGATTTTGTGGATTAAGATGAGATGGATATAAGGCAGGTGGTGAGGAAGTAAATATATGCTTTCTATATTTCCATACTTCTCACAACGCGAGAACGTGTGAGGTAGATCGTACTTCTAATGATACTGAAGGAGGCCATCCCTAACCGCATCACAAAACATCTGCTTTCTCCAGCAGAAACAGTACCAAACGGTAGTGCATATGGTCAGTGGTTTAATTCCCAATTCCATGAGGTCCATGCTTTAGCTTTCTTTGAAAAAGTATCACACACACTTCAAAGTTGCTAATTTTTTTTTTTTTTTTAAATCTCCCAGTTCAAGTAAGTTTAGTCCAAAACAGTGATAAACTTGAATGCAGCCTATTCTTCTTTTGAACACAACATGTATATAAAAGTGCACCTGAGTAGCATAACCGCAAGAACATAAACACAGACTAGATGGGATACTAAGAAACCTGATAAGTGGCAACCTTTAATAGGACTTCCTTTTACAAAGACACATTGTGGTCATAACACCTCTGTACTTCATTTTTTAAGACAGCAACATAAAGTAAGGCAGTGTGTTACACATTTTCAACAGGGAGATTCAAATCAAGGTCTACAAAACAAACGGACCAAACATGCAAGAATAATACTAGAGCAAAATTCAACACAACACTAGAAGTTATACTGCTAAATAAAATGCAATTCTCCAATCATTTTTCTTCTCACATAACATGATGTACTTCATTGTACCTGGATCTGTATTATTCTTTAGTAAGCTAAACATCTTTGTTATTTAAATTATGAATCTCGTGCAACCTAATCAAGGACCCAAGAACCTGCAAGCCCAACTTTGGTTAATGGCTAGAGTTCCTGCACAGGCTTTGCTACAGTGTTACAGGATATCATTTACCCTGTTATTGTACAGCAAGTTATTTAGAAAGTCCTTCTGTTGGCTCAAATTAAGCCAAGTTTTGGAAAGACTTTCTACAAGAAAAAAGAAATGTTTTGTGTAAAGAACAATACAATAATACTGTACACGAAGTGCTCAAATTTGTAGCATACTTGCACAGGTATAAAATATATATAGCATGGGGTTCGTTCATGCATGACAATCAGGTTCATTATTATGTAGACCTTGATTTGAATCTCAGTGTTGAAAATGTGTAACAATGCCTTACTTTAAGTGTAAGGATTCTTGATGGGACTTAGCTGATAACCGCGTATATTATTGTCTGAAACTGAAGCTACAGGATTTTGATGTTGTCTAAGTTTGTAACCCTAGTGAAAACTGCATATTTTATTTTTTTATTTATTTTACATTTGTTGACCGGGCTAGTCCAGCTGGATATATGTCCATTTTCAGTGGAGGCCCGGGGAGAAAAGCTCCACAAATTACAACATAAAAGGTCAAGACAAAGACAATAACAGTATAATTTGGTACATAAGTTTTAACAATTATAGTACAAGCCTAAGATTATATATTTTATATTTCAGTAGGAAAAAGGAAAAATTTATCTAAGAATAGATGAATAAGACTAATACATTTGTATTAGAAATGGTGTAGTACTTTATAACATATTACAAAATTAGATACACCTAGTAATTTATGATAAGAGATACTAAGGTCTCACAAAAACCTAAGAAAGAAAAACACTAGAGATCAATAGATAGAATATAGAAGAACAGCAAACAAGGATGGATTTCTAGTGTTATTTAACACATAGGTTGTGATACTATATGAAGGTGTTTGATCATTCCACAGTATATACTTATTTACATGAGAAAAAATCCTAAGGAAGGTTAAGCTCACTAAAAATTAGTGAGACAACACAAGATCATGATCATGGGAGGCTAGGAATTGTGGGAGTCTAGTTAATAGTTAGGTACTTAGTCTGGGTAACACAGGGGCATAGCCAGTGTGATTTGAGGTAGGGTTTAAGCTTGCTTTTAAATAAGCTGACAGAGGATATTGAGGTTAGCTGGCTTGGGAGGATGTTCCAGGCTTTACCTACTGTATTGGAGAACAAAGTGTCACCAGCTAAGTTGTTGGATTTTGATATTTGTACAAGTAGGTTATTAGCTGAGCGTAAGGTCTTGAGGTTATTATAGGGGATGACTAGGGATGTAAGTATGGGTGTATTTCGAGGTAAATACAGGATCTTATGGGCTACCATTAATTGATTGAAAAGTATTAAATTTGGCAGTTCGAACCATCCTGATTCAAATTGATACAGTGATGAGTTCTATAGGAGGACCCAGCTGCAAATCTGGCAATATTGTTGTAGGAGGATGTAAGTTTACTCAGATTACTTCTACATATTTTGGTATAGATAGGGGAGGCATAGAGCAAGGTAGAGATGAGGTGGGTACGAGCAATAGTAACCCTGGCTGGAGGTGTAAGAAAGGGTTTTATTCTATAGAGGGAACTTAGTTTCTTGTTTACTATTTTTATGGTGTTATTAATGTGAGGTTCAAAGGACAAGTTGTCATCTATTAGTACCCAGAGTAGTTTGGTGGTTGGTTCAGGAGATATTATAGTTCCATCATTTGAAGTAATAGTAAAGTAAAGTATTATAATTATCTCTAAATGTTTCTATTGTTCCTAATGTATTTGTACTCTGCTTTCTCGAGCTTTTCTCCCCGGGCCTCTGCTGAAAATGGACATATATCTAGTCGGACTTTTCCGGTAAACAAATGTAAAATAAAAATTAAAAATAAATAAATAAATAATGCACGAATAAAGGTGTTGTAATATAAAATATATCTATCTACAGCATTCACAATACAGCTGGCACACGTAGCAAATTTAAAAAATGCAATTTAAGTTCATAATAGTAAATTTGGTTCTATAAACTTGAAGTAGCAGGTAAATAAACTCAAATGAGTAATACTGTCTGTGCATCCTAATACATTACTATTCATATATTTCAAAATTGGAGCATTTAGTATTCTATGATATTCCAGATAAAAATTGAGAAATGTGTATAATAATGTACTTGTGTAGTTCATGTGTGAAATAATGTAATGTTATTCAGAATGTCCATTTGCTGCACATATTACTAAATGAAGTCTTGTGCACTGCTCATAGTATATGCAGGTCAAAGCAACTCATGAAACAGTGTCTTCCACACACTGCACAAAGCACATTGCAGGAGATGTGAGCTGCTGAGGAGGCAACACCCAGCGCTGTACAAAGATAAGCTGTGAACAGTGGCAAGTAATAGCCACGCTATTTGCATAGGTGGCTAAGCAAGTAGCAGACTTAACCTTTGCTGCTGGGGATAGCAGAAGGCTGTGGGTTCAATTCCCTACACCAGGACTGTGGATTAATTTTCAAATAAGAACAGTATACCACTGCATACAGTGGATACTGCAGTCCTGAGAGGATATTCCTTGGCCGAGATATTAAACTGAAGACCTGCTTGGTTCTCAAAATATAGGAATTTAATGGGTCACTTGAAAGAAGCAATGTGCAATTGCTTTAAAGACACACACTATCAGCCCCTTTGATAAGTGGCAAAGAAACTTGGTTCCAATTAGTTTTGTTTTACTTGAAGTATTAGCATCGTTTGTTTTACCTTCTAATTTTGTACGCAATTATAATAACGCTGCCTGGTACTTCTCGTGAAAAGATCACAAAGACTTTTCTGATAATACTATTTATCAGATCTAGATAAGACTGTAGTGTCTAGACTGGACTTACAAATGCTGTCATACCAATATAGGACTCATGAATGAAAACTTTGTAGATTTCCTATCTGCCTTGCTTATTTCTGTTGTCATGGCTGCAAAGGGTCATCATAGCAGTCTGTATACCTGGGTATCAAACACAATATATACATATTCATTTTCTTTGTATTCTTTGACAAAAAAAAAGATAATTATTAATTTAAGAATTTTGCTAATGAAACTATTTGTTATTTAATACTGATTTTTTTTCGAGCCAAGTCTGATGCATTACATTTTTTAGATACAGATTGGGTCACCAAGGAGAGAGAAGTAACCTTGTGGATATTCTCAACCTGGATTTTAGCAAAGCTATTGACTCTGTCCTGTAATGCAGGCTCATTAAAAAAATCTGAGATGTAAATGTGAGTAGCAAACTGTGCAGAATGGTAGAACACTGGCTAGACAACAGGAAACTGAGTGTAATTAGGGTTACTTGCAGAGGATAAGAAATGAAAAGTGCTGTCCTGCAATGGAGCCAGACATTTAAATACATTAATTTCTAACCAAAGTTGACATGGAAAAACTGGATCTCTCTCTTTGTAGAGGAGACTGTGGCTGGGAGAGTGATAAAAGTTGAAGGAGCAAGTTTGAAGAATAATCAAAAAAGAACGCTAGCCAGACATGAACAAATAGCAAATCTGCGGTCCATGAAGTGTTTGCCACTGCACCTGAGGAGTTTATATTAAAAATCATGAAGAGGTGTTACATTGAATGCCTCTTCAGCAACACAAAGACCCAGGAAAAAAAGTCACTTGGCCTGAGCTGTAGCATTGCCCTTTACCCCACTGTAGTGGGATCTCGGAGTTGGTATATTTATTTAGGGGGGTGTAGGGGGCACAGCCCCCACATTGGGGGGTGTGGGGGCAAAGCCCCCTACTTAGTTATGTTTAAATAGTGTGTGTATTTGGTACTAGCAATTTCTTTCCCAGGGAAAGAAATCACTGTTTTTACCGTTCACGGTTTAGTGCATTTGGACTTTATGTGTCAGTGAAAAGGCGTTCAATGTACTCCTCTTCCCGATTTTAATATAGACCCCCACCTGGGGAATGGCAGTACAAAAGGTCAAATATGCAACAGGAGGTGGCAGGCTAATGCAAAGCAGGAAAAGGGAAAGGCATTAGGTATTATTATTATTGTTATATTATTAGTATGGAAAACCCAACACTATCAAGTTTGGTGTAGAAAGGCAGCAAATCAAACCAAATGCTGGGAAATAGTGATTGGGAGGTGGTAATGTTTAGTCTGCAGGTAAAGAACTAGATGCAGAACTGGAGACTTTATAAGAAAAAAGGAAGAGTACGATACTGTAGACTGTGCAGATGAAGGCGACTAGGAAGTTTAGGGAAATGGAAGGTATCATATTAAGAGATGCAAGGCTGAGGGACATTTACAGTTTTCTTGAGCAAAGGCAACACACAGTGTCCCATCCATTAAACTAACAGGCTTTGAAAACTGGCAGTGAAGCAACTGGTCATAGATGAGGCAGTATATTGCATAGGCACATCATACAAACTGGAATAAATATATTTATATTTTAAAGTAACCCTACATTTATTAGTAGCTCTCTGCTTGCAGTGTGGACACTGCTACAGAGTGCCTCCCTTTTTTTTTTTTTTTTTTTGTCTTACCTCATTTTCTGTCATGAGTAGAGATGTGCTTAAATGTTTACTCTCCTCTCCTGGAATTAAATTTGGGTTCTAGAAACTCAACATTCATTCTTCTTCTTCTTCTTCTTTCGGCTTTTCCCGGTTAGGGGTCGCCACAGCAGATCACCTTGTCCGCACAGTAATTGGCAGTGGAGTTTTACGGTGTCGAGTTGCCAGCCCGGTGCCCAACCTTCCACAGAAGGCACACTCACACGCACACCTAGGGCCAATTTAGAGTATCCAATCCACCTGCAGCATGTCTTTGGGATGTGGGAGGAAACCGGAGCACCCGGAGGAAACCCACGCGACCACAGGGAGGACATGCAGACTCCGCACAGAAGGCACCCCAGCCGAGGATCGAACCGGAGAACCTCTTGCTGTGAGGCGGCAATGCTAACCACTGCACCACCGTGGCTGCCCTAGAAACTCAACATTCATTAAACTTTTGAATTCTTCATCATGAAGCGTCCAAATGGCCAAACATAATTAAAAGCATACAAGAGGAAAGTTAACAGAAAAAATATAATGCCCTGCACTCTTGAATCATAAGAAATACCTGTTTAATAGAGATAATTCTCTCTGAATGGGCTTGCTATATACTTCCAAGAATGAGCACGTCATACATCAGATTTATAATAAACACAAACCACTGCGATACACTGTTAGCACTGATCTAAAAAGCTTAGGCAAAAAATGTAAACTCTCTTGATGAGACGTTTTAAGAATTAGTCTAATGTTGCCTTACTTTCACAAACATATAACACAAGTTCATTTATTGCATATAGTAATTCCCAGACCATTACAGTTATCCTAGATGTTAAGATCCATGGTTTCTGAACAAGGCAAATCAGCCTCACTGGTCAAAAAATCTCCAAGTTTATACTGTCAACATATTTAGCACCCAGGAGGAGCTCTGAGAATGGAAAGTAAAGAAAAAGATGCAATAGCATGACGCTCAGCACCCTTTGGTTTCCATCTTATTGCCAAATTCTTTGTCCACCCAACACCATAGTTTTTTTTTTTTTTTTTTTATTATTTCAACAGTGAATCAATGACGACACAGTATGGCAAGCTGTCAAAAGCCTTTGAAAGATCTAACAAGCCCAGCACCAGATTGCATAACTAAACTGACAAGATTATAAAAGTACACCATATTAGTAAACATTGACCTAGCTTTTACAAAATCATGTTGAGAAATGTCTATTAAAAGGGCCAAAAGTATTACTTTCCATAAGTATTCTTAACAATCTTTCACAGAATTTCCAGACAAGGGATGCTAGGCTCATTTGTCTACACGTTTCAGTTCTATTTTTCAGGAAATGCAGAAGAGGATCAAAATGGGTCTTTGCAAAAGTTGCTCACTGTTCAAGGTCACCTTTGCTTCATACAATTGTGTAAACTAGGTTTTATAAACAATGCTTAATTTGTATATCCTTGTTCAGGACAGAAATACATTTTTCCTTCTGAAGAATATGGCAGCAATAATTTAGTTACAAAGATAGCAGAACCAACTTTTTATTTTGGTAAAATCATTTAGAATGTTTTAGGTTTAGAACTTTTTTGAGCTTAAGCATTATGCTATGTTGGGCAATAATAAAAAAAAGACTTGCATAAACATGTTACAGGTTTGCCTTCAAAAGCATATTTTACTTTTCAGGTTTTAGAACGAATATCTTCAAAACATTAAAATGAAACACACAGAAGACTAGAGATGACAGAATGGCAAACTTTTTAAAAAGCTCATAAAATCCTGGACTTTAAAGGAAAATTAGTGTATGGGTCAATGGTACCATCATTGCTAAATAAACTGGCAGAAATTTTCTTCGACTCCTTTGGGTTCTGTAGTAGGAATTTAACTTGCAATGCACTTACATCATACTTAAACATTATCAGTTGCCCAATAACTAAGGATGACGTTACAATAGTATTTATGTATATTAGGGTAAATGCAACTGCCAGATCAACAGTCTTAATGGATATTTCTTACAAAGATCTACCAAACTAGAAACATATTTAGCTTCCTTATTTGAGCACAGCCCATAGTTAATTATGTCAATGAGACATAGGAAGAGGAAACAGATACACTAGTTCCAAAATGTGGTAATACAATTAAATGCAGGAAATTGCTTGAGTATTCCTTCAAAACACTTCTCTGAATGCTTGTTTGCAGGCTAATGGGCATGTAAATTTCCATAATCATTTAGATACAGGCTAGACAGAAACAGAACTTCTTGGGAGGGAATTCTTGTTTAGCTAATCTTCTGCACGTTTATGCAAATGGGCATGTAAATTTCCATAATCATTTAGACACAGGCTAGATAGAAACAGAACTTCTTGGGAGGGAATTATTGTTTAGCTAATCTTCTGCACATTTATGCAAATCTACAGATGTTATTCATTTGGACTTATTTTCCAATTATAAATTCCACACAGGGGTTTGTTTTAGTAACTTTTCTGATTAATATAGTTATGTCCTCAATTACAAAGAAGAAATTTGGGTCAGTAAATTTCTGAATGACACTAAAATCTGCACGAGTTTTGGATAGCTCATTTAAAATTTAAAGCTAATGTCATGGCAACCATTCAGATTGGCTAAAGAAACAAATTCCATTCATCTAGCTACTTATCTGCTGTAGCTTACTTGATCGTGATGTACAAATACTTCACTAATATACTGGCATCCTGTACAGGATTGTATTTTATTTCTCACAAAACTGGAAGCAAGGAGAGCAATTGCTTGCTAAGGTACCAAGGTTTCAAACTTTAGTGAAGAAAATGTTTCTTCTTACAACTTGCAGACTATGGAACATGCTTCCTTTAAGTATCAGAAGGCAGCTAACTTGGCTGGTTTTAAAAATCAAATTGTCACATGGGCTGATTTATCTCATTTCCGTCAGATACTATTTGCTTATGACAGGGTACCATACTACACCAACCACTCTCGCTCTTCCCTACTACAGCAAGGACAGCAATCAGACTGCCTACCCCTAATCCACTGGTGTAGCATTAAAACTACTGCTAAATTCCACCAAAAACAGAACAATGATTTCTGAAACTAAATCAAAAATTCTGTAAAACCGATTACCCACTAATCATTGACCAATTGAATAATGGAATAGGATCTGTCAAATCATTCAAATATCTGTGGATTTGGATTAGACCTGTTAAATTCCAACTTAATCCTGAGACTACATGCAAAAAAAAAAAAACTACTCTTTTTCTGTCGATCTACAACGGTAGACAAAGGAATTTTATTAACCCAATTTAATATACTCTAATCCCAGTAGCAGAAGTCTCCAAAATCAATGCCACTACTGTTAAAATCCCTTTTCTGCCAATTCATTTCTTTATTCCCCTAAAAAATGATGAGCAAAATTTTTTCCATCCAACAATGAGCTGTTCTTCTGCTCAGCTCACAAGAATACAAACTTCTCAGAGATGCAGTTCCCTCTCCCCCAACCCCCAATTTCCAAACTAATATGTGAAACCCCTCCATATAACCTTAGCAATCATAACCACTCTGGTCCTCTCCTTCACACCCCCTAAAATGAAAGTACACTGCAGAAACTACTACTTTTCTGTTCTTGGACCAAATCTATGGGAAATGCCCCTGTCATACTTTAAATAGCATTCCTCTTCCCTAAATTCTGCTTACAACTTAGAACTTATTACCTCAAGATGCAGGTAAAAGCAAGTGCTCCATCTCAAGGATATATCAATATCCTAAATCTTTACTAATGTGTCCCTTCAACACCTCCTTCTGCCTCAGTTACCACCTTTCTTCAAATGAATATCTGTTTAAGCTGTATTGTATACCTGTTAAGTACTTGCAAATACTGTATCTAGATCTCATTAATCCACTGTTTATATATAATCATATATTGCTTTAGTTTATCATTTTATGTGTTACAATGCCCTTTAATCCCAGGCTGAGACTGAAAAAGGTCCAGATGGATCAGTCCTCTACTCCCGGTCAACAAATTTAAATGAAATTCATGGCTTGATTTCACTATGGAGGCATTAATTATGTGCCTCAGCTGAAGCCTCAAAAGCAATATATTTCTGTCAGTGCTACCTTAATCCAGTGGAAAAGCCAAATTTAATGCAGTAGGTAGTGATGAAGTTAAAGAATGCAAGCCTGTTAGCAAGTACAACATACCCATCTCTTAAGACACTGAAGCAGAGAAAATATTCTCCCTTATGGCTGTCTTCCTTTATAGAACCAACATTGGTACCTACAAAATAGTTGTCCTAGCAACCTGTACCAAACTAAGCATTGTTCAAGCTTGGGTTAGCACTTCCTGTCCATCTCTTTTCCTGTCATTGGCCAAACCTGTACAATACTTTGTTAACTGTGTAAGTGTCCATTATCAAGGGCCTCTCAATGTGACCTGAGAACACAGTCTAGTCAAGAAAGTTGTTCAGAGTCACACAATAGGCAGCTGGAGGTGAATGGAATCAACATCTGTACCCTTGGCCACAGGGAGCAGTTCATTAACTGCTCAGAAACTAAATCCATTAATCATCTATGCTAACTGCTACTCTTTTTTCACTTCTTTTTTTTAGTGACCTCATCTCATCAATTATCCACTACTATGCCTCACTGCCTTTCCTCAATCTCCAGAGTGCGACAAAAAAGAAAGAGTGGTCTTAGCATGGCAACAATATCTTAAGAAGAGGGGGGCATTCCCAAACATCATTCGTAAATTTAGAGTTTCATCTGCATACCCAAAATTGCACTGACCAAATAGTGTAGGTGATCTTCTGCTTCCCCGAGCGGGACCCCCAAGCTTCCAGTAGGAACCACATTCAGGTAAGATACCCTCTTGTCCTCAAGTGGATAAATCTGTAGTTAGGCTACTTGAACCTAGTCCCCCTGGCTAGCTCCTTCATTGTACAGTCCCACTTCTTAAACCTGGGCTCCTGGAAGCTGGCAGCAATGACTACAGCTTTGTGAAACTGAGTGGATATGAACTTGGGTAAGAAGCAGGTCTTGTGGATGTGGGTGACATCAGGAGCTAGTGAGTGGCTTAGAGGAACACCTTACAAGTTGTGCTGTGGGACCTAGCTTGAATTTCTGATGTCACCTGCCAAAATTCATGATCTGTCTCCATGGCATCTGGATGAAGGGGGCAACAGCTGTCTACAAACATGTAATTAATGTACCTCTACACACTGGTAAGAGAAAGACAAGCAACAGAGTTGTTGCTGCTGGTGGTGGTGGGGCAAATGCAGGAGCGGGCTTAGGTCAACTGGTGCCGTAGGCAAAAGGGCTCCACAGCACCCCCCACCACACCACCCAGTGCCCCCATCCTGGTCTACCTACACCAAATAAACACTGAAAAAGTGCCCCTGCTAGAGCGGTGCCCTAGGCGGCTGCCTAGTTGGCCTATGCCTAAGGCCGGCTATGGGCAAATGAAAATGTTCTCAAAACTATATGGGAAGAAGAAATTAGCAATATAGGATTACAGCAGTCAGGCTTTGTGAAAACAACAAGTAGGCTGTTAAGCTTAACAATCAAATCTGTGAATCAAACAAAAATAAACACATTAGTGCAAAATGAACAACAGTGTCCTCTACTGCCGATTAAGGCAATAGTGAGACAATTTTGAAATAGAACAAATCTCGAGTTTCTACTGTTATATTTAAAATCTGACACACATCACTGTGTAATAGTCACAAGAAAGTTTTTTTCTCCTTAGATATACATGCTCACACATTCTGTAAGAATTTAGAAGACATGCCCACTCACTTGGGTACTAAACATCTCATCTGTGGCAGAATTTGTCACTTTGTATTAAATTGCCAGCAGTGCAAAGTACTGTTTGATCAAACAAGGTCAGGGGTGCACAGGCTATGGGAGCCCCCCCCCAAAAAAAAATACATTTGTTTCAGTTACTGTGTGAATGTAATTTTGAAAGTTGCTTTTTAAACATATAATGCAAGAGAGAATAAAATGCTGGCAAAACAGCACAGATACATAGAGAAAATATACATACACATTTTAGTTTTTTGAAGTATTCTTTTCCTAAGACTTTAACGGTACCCATCTGACAGGAACTCCACAGTGACTGTGAATTAATTTTCAGATGGTTTCTTAGGCTTCTTTATTATCATTACAGCCCTTTTATTGAAAGGTAGCACTGTTACGTTTGCTTTCTTGCAAATTATTGCACATTACTATTTATTCGTGGCTGCATTTATCATATTACCCCCCCCAATTATCTCCCTGGGTGCTGCTCTTCCAAACTGGGCTAAATCATTCCGAAAATGAGACATGCTATAGGCCTTGAGTGTCTATGTAAAACAGCATATACTTCCTTATATCATGTTTCTTTGTCTGGCATTAAGAAAAACCCTTGCCAGCTTACACTAGGAAGAATACAGTACTGTACAGCACTGGAAATACCATAGGACAGTGGAGGATCAAGACTGTGCAATAATATAGGAGTGGAGTATCTCTTTCCACCATAAATACTGTATTAATACATACTAGAAGTAGCAGCAAAGTTATGACCTTGTCTTGTCACAAACCACTGCTTACAGCACAGCCATAAAAGCTATTCATTAATCATCCCTATAAAAAACGTACAATTTCTCGTGAAATGATTGCAAAGATGTAAAAGAAAGATACTTCCTTATACACAAGAAAAACATGTCATGCATAAACCAGAACAGTTAATCCAGACTATATGGTAGGCAGAAAGAAAAGGTAGAAAGTAATGTCCCATCTACAATATTAGCAGAACCCAGTCTACAAGACAGGCTGCCTGTCTGATGTTCTGTAATATACATTTCACAGGTGCTCTTTACCAGCAGTAGACATTTTTTTTTTTGAGGGATAGGATTTCTACACATGGGAGAAGTAGCAAAGTAGCTTTGTGGCCTCTGTCATATACCTTTGTAAGCTGTCCATTTTACTGCAAAACTGTATTCCATACTGTCTGTAATGTTCTATTAGATGCTCAGGTTAAGAGTGTTTGTGTACAGCACAAGAACGTAACAGCCTTCAAACCAATCATAATGCACAAGACCTCTGCTGGTGCAGATGCTTCATATGTCAGTGTGTCGAGGTAAATGTGCATACAGCACAGCCTCATTGTAGCAACCTCCCAGGCAAACATTTTGTGGGAAAATATCTTATCATAAAGTTGCAACCTCCATCCCCTCACCACAGTTGCTGCATTCCCCTTTCTGGTAATTCAGAAACAAAGCAGATGCCTTAAAAACTGCACCAAAATTCTGTACAGCAAAATACCAAGAATTTGCACTGCATTTTGGGAAGTGACTGTAGAGTATAATATAAACTGGTACACCTGGGGTAGCAACAGAGGGAATATGTTTATAAACATTCAAATGAATTAAAAAGTCCATTAAGGCAACATTTTTCAGAGAGGTCACTGTTTGGGGCAATTATAATGAACTACATTTTTTTTCACAAAGATGATGGTGAATATATGGAACCACTTTCCTGGAGATGTGAAACTAAAAACATGGGGTTCAGATAGGATGAAATATATTAGTTATTTTACAGCTGCATTATGCATGAATGGGCGTACCTTCGTTGAAGGTTGTGCGTCAGGGCTGGCAACTCAGCACGTAAAAATCTACTGCCAGTGATTAGCAGACCGGAGTTCTGCTGTGGCGACCCCCAACCAGGAAAAGCCGAAAGACACAACAACAGCTGCATCTTATGCACTAGGTAGGAAAGCAAAGAAAATGTGTTCCTTATTTGCTGTTAAATTGTACGTATCTACATTAAGGATTCTCTTATGTAGCAGGTGAAGAAACATATTTCAATTCAATACAGTTCAACTTTGTCATATGTACTAGAAAGTGTCCCAAAGTACAAAGAAATTCTTATTCTGCAAGACCTCCAGCAGCATATATAAAAAACAATTAACAAGAAGTAATTTAAGACAACAAATAGGCAATAATATAAATATCAATATCAGTAAATAACTGCAAAAGAAAAGAAGCTTGTTTCCTTCCAAGTGTGAACCAACCTACAATACTGGAGGTAGTATACGAGTTTTATTTAACAGTCTAATAGCTTGAGATAAAAAACTGTCTTTCAACCAGGCTGTTCTGGCCACCATGCTCTTGTAACACCTCCCCGATGGTAGCAGTTTGTGTTGTGGGTGGGTAGGTAGTGTCCATGATAATGCTTTGGACCCTCCTAAAAACTCTTTTGGTGCAGACGTCCTCCAATGCATTGAGTGTTACTCCAATTATATTTACTGACATAGTCATATTATTTTGGTGTCCGGCTTGCAATACAAAACTTTATTTCACCATCTGGGTAGGTCTTAAAAAGACAATCATCATACTGATATAGCTAATGCTACTGCAGCAGTGATGAGGCCAGCTTCCAAAGCTTCAGGGTAACTTCCATGGGCCCAAACTGGCAGGCAGGTTGAGCCGAATTAACTAAAAGACAAGTCTAGGTGCCAAGCCTCCCTTCACAGCTTCTCTGAGGCTTGCAAGGATCAACTGTCAGTATATGCTGTTCCTTTACTGGGCCCATAAGTTCACTTTGGGGGATCCCTCCATTTAATAATTTTATTATTGATACTTTAACTCTTCTGGAAAGAGATTTTAAACCTAGGAGTGTTTTAATGGACTGTCACTAGACTGTACTATACTTTTAAAATAGCAGAGCTCTTCTTTCCTGTTAGTTTAAAACTTAACAACAGAAAACATTTTTTCTGTGGAGAAACTTCTGATTATTTTACTTTGCGTTTTTTACTGTCTGAAAAAAATCAACTTAAAATCTTTTTATTTACCACCCTGGGAAAGAGGCACCATTTTTGTCTTGACCATGCAATCCGTCACTCCAACAGTCGATCCTCCTTCTAGCCACAAAAAGAAAAAGTTAGGCAAACAGCTTTTGCCATTACAGTAGACTGGTAATTTGCCTCAGCCACATATGGATGATTCTGCTGTGGCCATTAAACCACTCATCTTTTTCCCCAGTTACCAGGCACTATGTACTGGGGGGGTTAGCGACATTCCCTCTGGCTGTTGGAGTCTCACCAGTGGGCAAGAAAGAGCCACTCCTATTGGTCCAAGGAGAGGGAACAGGAAAGGCTTCCCGGTTTAGTCAGAATGTTGTGCCCATCCCTGGGGAAGCTGCTGTTGCTATTAACACCAATAGCCGCATTTTTTCCAGTCAAAAAAACAACAGAACAGTAAATATGTATCTATTCTTCCTCAAATTTCCTTGGGCAGGAGTAGTTTCTGGTTTAGCTCAGGGTTTTAGTTCAGGATATTGATCCTTTCTGTAAAGTAGTTTCTGGTAAAAGAAAGAGGGGCAATCTGGACAGAATAATAAAGTGACAGATATAGGGTTTTCTCATCAAATTTCTGATTCAGACTCAGAGAAGAGCTCAGTTTCTGAATCTCCCTGGGGGGGGGGGGGGTCTCTTTCTCTGAGATTGAACAGTCATTTCAGTGGGACAACACTGAGATGTCTCACTTCCTAAGAAAATACTTTGAGCTGTTACATAATGAATTTCCAGAACATGCAACCCATTCCTCATATTCTTTCAGCTTTGGAGGATGTGTGTATCACTGCCTGCAGCTTTCCTGATAGTCAGACAGCTGCCCCTAAAAAAGCAGATAAAGTTCCTGAGTCTTGTAAGTTTTAGACATTCTTCTTGAACCTAATCCAGCACCAATAGCTTTAGTTAACCAAGAATTTAGCAGCAGAAAGATCAATTCCAATATTACTATTTCTGATAAAGATAAGATTATTGGCAAATAGGGAAAACCTTGTATGTTTCTACAACTTTGATTTTCAGAATTTTGAATTCTCAGGCTCATATGTTAAGGTCAGACCTGACTAATTGTGTAAGTATGAGGAATGTTTTGTCTGCAGTTAAAGTTAGTTCTATAGTACAAGTGATACTCAGTGTTTACAGTGCGTGTATAATTCTGTTGATACTTCAAAGGCTATGGCCAGTGGTACTGTTGAGGAGGTTTGCATTGTTGCATTCTCAGAACTTCCTGGATGATGTTAAAAATTAAAATTTTAACTTTTCCTTGGATGGAGATTTCGTTTTTGACCCCTCTGCCACAAGGTGAACAAAAAAAGTGTAATGAAAGGGGCAAGCGGATACTGGGAAGCTCTAAAATTTTTCAGCCCTCACTTTTCAAGTTTTCCAAGGGATTGTTTATCTCCCTGCCCAGTTTTGGTAAGACAAACTAAACAATAAATCTCAGAAAAAATGCAAGTAAATAGACATTTAAGAAGACATGGCAAGGGGTTCCAAGAAGAATTCTGGAAACTACCAAACCAAGGATAGTTGAGCAAGTCAGTTTAAAGTACTGTTACCCCCTCCCACCCTGGTATTACCTTTTTTCTTCCAGAAAGTCTGAATCTGCACTTTCCTCTTTGGCAACATATCAGACAAATGAGTTCTGAAGATCATTTCAAGTTGTACATGGCAATGGGAGGAAATTCCTCTTTCTGGGGGGGGGGGGGGTATTCCTTATCCTACAAATCAGACTCTTATTTCTACCTATGCTTCATCACATTCAGTCCCAGGGAGTGATAGAACCAGTCCCCCTTCCAAGGTAGAAAGGGTTTTTATTCAAGGATGTTTTTAGTGCCAAAGAAAAAATGCTTGGGAGACCACTTCATCTTTTCTTCCTAAACCTGTTTGTGGTAGTGCCCAAATTCAAAATGTTGTCACTTCACAACCGGTTACTACTTCTTCCTCATTCAAGTTTCCTGGTTGCACTGTCCTATTAATCCGTATGTTAGGTGTACCTTAATGTCGTATGTGTCTGGATCACATTATCTCTGCTTTACCCTTTAGACTATCCACTGCACCAAGAGTGTTCAAGTGTTTAGCTCTAGTTATAGCTTATTGCAGGCTACAATGTATAGAAATGTTTCTATATTTAGATGACTTGCTGTCAGGACTCTCTTTTGGGTGAGAGATCTCTACACCCATTCAGGGCTAGTTGCTCTCTGGTTTTACAATATATTTGTATGAACTACTATCATATGGCCTTTATTACTTCTCTATCAAGATTCATATGTTCATAGTTAAATACCAGGCTAGCTGCCCTTGTGAGGCATTTTAAGCCTTTCCAATATCCCTTTTTTTGCTCAAATTAACCTCTCTCATTTGTTAAACACTAGAGCAAAACAAACTATTAAAAACATAAAACGGCCAAGCGGCTGTAAAGACTGCAACTCCGATTTTATTATAAAACAGTTACAATTCTTAAAGCACTTTTTCGTCTGTTCATACACAGACTTCTTCCGAAGATACAATAACATTGAACAAACCTTATTTAAATAGTCAACAGCTGAAAAAGTGCGGGAAAATTAACTAAAGTCAATTAATTAAACAACATGTACTTAACTAGAACCTTGATCTTTGTTTAAAGGTACAATACTCTAACTTAGACCATGCGCTATATATACACACTAACCTAAAACAGTACATTTAAATACAACCAACATAAATGACATTACTCTCGAAGTAAACAAAATATAAATACACTTGTGTATAATGTTTTAAAATAAACATCTATCTTTGCAAGCTTTTAAGCTTTAATATGCTCATGATTGAGCATGATTCATTCAGACCCGGAAAGCTAAATGCATTTAGGTTTAGCTGCCACATTAGTTCCAGTTCTTCAAGTTTGAATGAAGCCAGGACACCTCTAATGTCATTCACAACCTGATCTATAACCATGAATTTGAACGGATGTTGAGGATTCAGATGGGCATGTTTTGCCAACGCATTGTCAATTTTGTTATGGTTTATGGCATAAATATGCTCATAAATTCTCTCATGGAACCTACGTTCTGTTTTTCCACATAAAATTCTGGGCACACTACACATCTAGTTAAGTAAACAATAACTTGGTGTTACAATTAAATTTAGATTTCACCTTGTATTTATGTCCATCAATTTCAAAAAAAGTTAGTGACGTGTATGAATTTACAATAATTACAACTTTCACACTTGAATGTGCCCGTAATTCTAGAGTGCTTTTAAATTACTCCCTCTCTTAAATACTATTGATGGTCTAGTGCCGAGCCGTTCAAACAGTTCATGGTTAGTTCTAACTAGACCCCAGTTCTTATGTAATGTTCTAATAATATAACTACTTTGGACATTGAAAGTTGTTATGAAACTACATTTGAAATTCTGTTCTCTCCGAGATAAGTGCTCAAGTGAGTGAATCTATTGGTTCTATCTCCAAAGAAGTTACACTAGTGTTAGATGGTAATTTAACTGATAACATAGGTTTCAGTGAAGATAATTCTCTTTTACGAGTAACCTCATCTATCAGAGACTCTAATAGGTCTTCTGGTTAGCCTCGATGCATGAACATACTTTTCAAAAAGTCACATTCCTCAAAGAAGTCCGTTTTCAAAGTCAAGATGCGGGAAGCTTTCACCAACTGACCTTTGACTACGGACCTCTTTTGATGGAAGGGGTGGCAACTTGAAAAATGCAAAAAGGATTTAGAGTAGGTTGCTTTTCAAAAAATTTTTGCTGTATAAGATCTTAACTCATTGTTTTTAACTAACCAGATGTCCAAGTAAGAAATGACATCAGTATTAAAACTATGCGTGAACTGTAAAAAGTCTGTTGAAGAATTTAACCTTTGAACTAATTCGATAGTTTTACCTTTATCTCCCTTGAATAATACAAAGATTTCGTCTAAAAACCTAGTGTAATATAAAATACTTTCTGATAAAGATGCATCATTGAATATGAAATTGGTTTTCCAGTGGGCCATAACTAAATTGGCCACACTAGCTCCGCAAGGGGACCCCATTGCCAGTCCTACTTTCTGTAAGAAAAATGTTGTCATCAAACATGAAATAACTGTTCGTTAAAATGAGGTCCAACAGTTCAGTTATCAAGGCTATATCCCTATTTGGTGCTCCATGTTTGCGCATCAATGCTGCTACCCACTCAATACTAACAGTATGAGGAATGCATGTATATAAATCCCTGACATCAATTGTAAAAAAATTCGAGTCACATCTATATTCTATATCATTTATACTAGACAAAAAAAGACCAAGAGTCCTTACATATTTGTTTTTCTAGCACAACAAACTTTTGTAACATAGTGTCAATGACTTTTGAACATGCATATGTAGGAGAACTTCTACTGTCAACTAACGGTCTCATAGGTGGGTTATTTAAATCTTTGTGTATTTTAGGGATTCCAAATAGGGACGGATACCTAGGGAATAAGGTGGTCATGTAATTAAGCACTGCTAAATCAACACGTCCCTCTATAAACAAATCATTCAAACAACTTTTAATTAAATTGTATGCTCTATTTGCCTCTGATCTAGAACTTTGCCGATAGGTGTCACTATTCAGCAAAAGATACATACGGTTAGAGTAAATCGGCCTGATCAAACACTACCAACCCTCCACCTTTGTCGGGTTTACAGACACGTACATCCTGTGTTTGTATATACTTTACTAGTTCTAATTCACTAGCATGGTCGACCTCAACACTACAAGGTTTGATCTCATTTGGGTAGAGATTGACCTTACCCATCCTACAGTCAATGATTATATATTAACTGGGTCATACCATAGATAATTTCAGGGAATCCATGCATGGATAAATCATTTAGGAGCTGCCTCTGTCCATTAGTAGTAGAGAGGGCAATCTTGGGGTAAATTTTCTGTTTCCCATCCATAGGTCCAGGTTGTGCTCCACTATGGACAGGAATGAACTTTGTTCCAAAGCATTTCTATCCTCTGCAAGATATAGTTGTCCCTCCATATTATTCTGTTTTTGCAGAAGAAGCTTAGACCCCAAGACAAAGTACTTCTGATGCCATTTGATTTACTGATGTGCAGTAAATACATAAGTACTGGGTTGGAGGACACCCTGTATAGCAGACAAGGTCACCTCTTAGCAGTCTGTAGGACACAAAGTACAGTGACAAGGCTTTGAGTCAATCCATGTATGACATGCTGTTTTGACCTTGTATCCCCTTTTAGCAAGATACCTCGGAGAGTGTTACAGTTGTTGCATGTGTCTGGACAGATACATGCCAAAGGGAGCATTATATTCAGTGATTAACCTAATGAAGGCTGAGTGAAGAGGGATAATGACATCCCTAGATCTAAAAGGGATAATAACAATAGACTGTGTAATATAGAAAGACTTTCTTACAACATGTAATATAGAAAGACTTTCTTACAGCAATGGATACATGTTGAGCAAAAGGTAGGTAGCTATCCATATAAGTTCCCACATCCCAAACAGCTGGGTCAACTCTTAGAGGAGTGTATTGTTAACGTGGTAGTTCCCTGGGACAGATGACTGAAAAGGATACAATAAAGTATTTTTTGGCATGTAGTTTCATTCCATGATTTTGGCACCAATTATTTATTTGGGACAAGCCTTCATTTGGGGATTCAATGACTTGCTTCCTAGCTTTCAGTCATCTGCAAACTTGATATTGACTTTTACTTCAGAAAAGTAGAATTATAGTACATTTTATTGGCCATTTCAGCATGCCTGCCCATGGATCCTCCTCTTTCAATGCAGTCTCATATCAAAATGTTTTAGAAAGGGGTTTTGCATAAAAAAAAAAAAAAAAGTCTAAGAAAACTGATAGCTCTAACACAAACTTAAGTTCCCAAGCAGCTGCTAACACTTGCTCCATTTGAATTAGCTTGCTCCATTTGAATTAGCTAATCTGCCAGTCTTGAGGTTACTAACATGGAAACAGTTTTACTGATTGCTCTGAATTCTGCAAGAAAGGTATCTATGCCTTATGCCGAGTCAACCCTATCTCATTTTCCATGGGGGCAGAGTTTCTTTAGATATAAAAGAGTGATTAGTTCTTAAAGTGGTATCAGAGTTTACTTTAAGGAAAAATATCCATCTCCCCAATTTCTTTCTTGAACCCAAAAATGAGGGAGAAGGAATACTCCCTACCTTGGATGTCCACAGACAACACAGGTACTATTTTGACAGAACTAAAGCTTTCAGATCAATTCTTCACTTCTTGGGAAGGTAAAAAAAAAAAGGATAACCTTTGTCAAAAACAAACAGACTATTTCCAAATGTTTGTCTAAGGCCATTACCTTTTGTTATGCTCACCACCACGAAACTATTCCAGGCAGAATCAAGGTCCACTCTACCAGGGCCTTGGCTTCATCTACAGATTTTTGTTAAGTGTTGAATTCTAGAAGTTGCAATGTGGTCTTCTGTACACACTTTTCATAAGCATTATAAGGTTGATTCCTTCTCTAGGTCTAGATCAGGCTTTGCCAGGACCATTCTCCAGGGAGTTCTGGACTCTTCTCTTTCCACATCCCAAATGTGGGAAGCTATGGTAATCTGCCCATATTGCCAAGGCTACAGCAGCAGGGATCAATATGATGAACATACAAGTAAACTTAACATAGCAGCTGATAATCGAATGATCACTGCTGCAGCAGCCTCTCCCTCCATCTCCCTTATTTTATGACAAGGGGGTGGTTATTTTTTGTTGTTCCTAGCACTGTCCTTTTAAGGCTCAGCCTCCTTCCCTCTGTTGGCAGGAATGCTCTAGGGCTTGGTGACCAGTCTTATCTTTTAGTCAACTCAGCCTGAGTTGACCGACCGCTCGAGTGCATGAAAAGTGCCCTGAAGCTTTGGAAGCTAGCCAGCTGTTGTTATCTACTTAGCAGAATATAACCCCATATAGCCATGGCTACTGCAGCAAGGATCATTCAAACATCTATTGGTATGGTAAGTTTACTTGCCAATTGTACTTTTGTATGAATGACCCAATTACAGGAAGTACGGTACATAATCAAGGGACTGCTTTCATTCTTCCCTTGACAATGCACTAGAGTTATGCAATACTGGTTTGGCACACTCAGTGTAACAGCTGCTTTACAACATATATTTATGAATATGTATTAAAAAACAGACAATACCCAGAATCATTACATACAATGTTGTCACACATTTGACTACAAGCATATGCTTGCTTTGTGTGTGTATAGGTATTGAGAGGTAGATTTCCTAAATTGTGTATAAAGCATCTCAAGATTAAGTCATTCTGGACATATTGCATATATTATCATCATTTTGTAAACATTCAATGCCTTCAAGACAAGACTGACAGCTCTACGTATGAGGAATGTACACTGTTCTACAAGTATAGCAATTAAAATGGACTGTTCAAGACTAGTATTCATTAAAACCAAACAGTAATGGCCAACAAAAAGTGACTTCTTATGGAATTAGCATCTGACTGACTAGTCACAAATAACCTCTGAAGATGAATTATATTTAGGATTCAGGAATGCACAGCAGATGATCACCAGCAGCCATTTCCAGTAATTTGGCAATTGTAAAAACTGTATTAATTCCAGTGGCTACTTCACAGTGTAAACTCAAAGTTTAAAAAATAACAAATCAACAAAACATTGAGTCAAAAGGCAGGGGAGTACAATGAATCCAACAAAACAACATAGTTACAGCAGTTCAGATTCTGACCTTCCCTCTCCGCCCATTTCCTTACCTGCTGGATGAGTTTCCAACTAGTCAATCAGTAGCTCGCATTCTTATCCCATAGATGAATGGTCTTGTATGCCCCGTGCATTTTTTGAATTATCCCACTCAGCCTGTTCTGTTAGGACATTTATGTGCCAAACATACTTGAAATATTAATATGCAACCAAACACCCTAATACTGGGTGATTTCAACTACCCTGACATTAACTGGGAAAACTACTCGTGCACCAACACCTTTGCCCAACGGTTCTTGGAATTCATAAATTCCAATGCCCTGGATCAACTAATCCATAGTCCCACCAGGGGCTCCAATATCCTAGACCTGGTCATTACCAACATGGGAAATTGATGCTCCACACCTATGGTCACTCCCTTGTTGGTCAGATCAGACCACAAGCTAATCACCCTTAACATCCACATCCCACCCGCAGTAAGGAAACCTCCATAAAAAACTTCTCCAAAGCCAACTTCATGCTACTCAAGTCAGAAGTTACAAACTTTATGACACACATGCAGATGGGAACTGAAAGTTCGACTGCGGAGTCCTACACTAAGGCACTGTGCGAGCACATCCACTCATGCATGAATCATGCCATCCCAAATAGAACAAAGATGCTCCCTCAAAAAAAAAAAAAAAAAAAAGGAAGCTAATCTGGTGGTCCCCTGCCATAAACAAACTTTACAACAAAAGGAAGAAACTGTTGCAGAAAAGAGGAAAATCCCAGGATGCAAAAAACTCCCTTACCAGCCTCAGTAAGAAGCTGAGATCCCTCATAAAATCCTCCAAAGCTAGTTACGAAAATAAAATTACCAAAGATTCCAAAGACAACCACAAGACATTCTATAACTATGTCAAGTATCTAAATGGCAATGCTCAGATCTACTCTGAGCTACAACAGAATGGCATTAAATATACTCATCCCAAGGATATTGCCAATATCCTGGCAGATCGATTCAGTGCCACCTTCACCCCCCTGTCACCCCCTAAATGGCCTATCTCAATACCGGAAGTTTGCCAAATTCCAGTAAGAATGGCCACACAGGTAAAAAAACACACTCTCCAAAGCTAAGAATACAGCATCCATGGGACCAGACAACATCCCGGGCTGTGTACTACATGAACTACAAAATGAACTGGCACCTCACCCAAGTATCATGTTTAATCATACCCTCACCTCAGGCTTCATGCCCACTGAGTGGCGCACAGCTACAGTTATCCCACTCCACAAGGGGGGGATCCACTTTGGATCTGGGGAACTACTGCCCCATCAGTCTGACGAGCCTGATCTGCAAGGCCATGGAACGTATTATCATGGAACTTATAAACAAAGACATTGGCAACCTTAAAACACTGGACCCCACCCAGTTTGGGTTCATGAAGGGCTGATCTTGTCTCCTGAACCTGACTGATTTCTTCAAATTAGTCTCCAGAGACATGGACGAGGGTAAGGCAGTCCAAACAGCCTATCTGGACCTCACCAAGGCCTTTGGCACCATCCCCCACTCTGGAATCATAGATAAACTTACTAAGCTGGGCATTAATCCCTACATTACTCGATAGGTTGCCAACTGGCTTACTGACAGAACCCACACTGTAAAAGTGGCCGACTCCAAATCCAGCTCCAGACAAGTGAAGTACTTCAGGGTTCAGTCCTGGGACCTGTCTTGTTTGGCATCTACTTCTCTGAAGTACAGGCCAACACTAAGGAACTCTGGCTAACAAAGTTCGCAGATGACTGCAAACTTGGAGCCATTATTGAATCTCCAAATGATGTCAATACTCTACAAAAGGGCCTTACAGAAACAGATGCTTGGTGTCAGAGCCATGGACTCAAGCTCAATGCCAAGAAATGTATAGGTATCCCCTTTGGGAAAAGACATGTACTCATGAATTATCACATAGGTGGCAGTACACTAAACACCGAAAGTGTGAGAGACTTAGGGACACAGGTGGACAGTGGTCTCACCTTCAATAACCACAACAGTCAGGAAATCCTTCTATGTGGCACACCTCATCACCAAGGGCTTTTCATCCAGAAAAAAAAGGAGGTCATTGTCCCACTGTACTCATCCCTCATTAGACCCATTATAGAATACAACGCCCCATTTGGTATGTACCACTCAAGACATCTGCAACAACTGGAAAGGCCGCAGAAATACCTCACTAAAAGAATCACAGGCCTAAAGCAGATGCCCTATGCTGACCGCCTTAAAAAACTCCAGCTATACTCTTGTCGCATATAGTCTACTCCGAGGCAATCTCTGCTTAACATACAAGGCCATGTCAAACCCAGAGCTGTTGGACATGCTACATTTAAAGAAATCCCAATCCCTCAGAGCCACACGCTCCAAGGATCGAAACCTTGTCATCACAATAAACAAAACGTGCTGGAGGGATAGGTTCCTGACCCAGAGACTCCTCAGACTCTGGAATAGACTGCCCATACATGTCAAGCAGGGCACCTCTCTTTGGCCCTCTTCAAAAGGAACCTTGATGATTGGATGGGAGAAAGGAAATTCACCCCTGGGATCATGTCAGTCGCCCTGCTAGACAGGGTTCCAGGGAAGTAAATAGTGTGGGAAGAAACAGCCAGGGAATTGTTATGGCTAGGCTTCTATAGGCCCTAGGGCTGATAGCCTAGTACCAACCTATGAAACACTGTTACAACTTGTTTATTAAGAGTCTTCTTACACTAGCCCAAGTAAATTTCTTCTCCAAGTGTGGTTCTTTGTTCTTGCACAGGCTATCTTTGCAGATATATATAAATCTGAAGAGCAAGGCAACATGCGAGGTGGACAAGAATGGACAGTTACAAAAGATGAGTGAAGGTCTTTACTCATGCACTGCCCAACTGATTTTTGCATCTAAAACCACAAAAAACAGGGTCCCATTTTCAATAGCAACCTGGAACACATCAGTGTAGAGCAGTTTTTGTTTTACTTTTTTTTTTAACCTTAACAAGCATTGGAATAAGCAAAACATACGAGAGTACAAAAAAGTCCAAAATAAAAGAAGTCCAAAACAGATAATATGCAAATTCTACACGAATATGTTGTTTAACATGGCCTAATTAATAAAGTAAATTCCTTGAAGACATGAACCAAATGCTAGACAGTCAGGTATTACAGGATTCTGAAACATGGCAGTCAAACAAGACGAAAGGAAACAGAGGTTGGGGGGCAGGGTTAATGCCTTTACAAGGTGCACAATGTCATCATCTGAAAGTTTATATGGGAAAATCTATTCAGACCTGTACATCATAAGATGCTGTGCCCTTAAATACACATTCATCTGTTCTCAAAAGAAGGGTGCGTGTATTAAAATCCACACTACTGAATATGTAATAAAAGTAAGGAACTAAATGTTAAGTGGCTAGATTTATATTCTGTATTAACCAGTGCAGTCACAGTCTTTAAAGCTTTAAAGGCAACATTTCAATACAGGAAACTACATCCATGGAATAGTCTGATCTTTGCTAGCAATGCTTAATGAAATTAAACAGTGTTAAAAGCAGCATTACAGAAACTCAAAACAGCACATAAGGAAAATACTTGCAGAGCTCACATTCAATTTGGAGAAACTTCCTAGAAATACTTCCTTTTCAGATGTATGCTTTATCAAAAAATGATTTTAGACATAAGTCTGTTTACTGACACCTCTTACAATACACTAATGGCATCTTGCTAATTCGTATTCTGTCATACTACTTTAATCCCATCTTGTTATAAAGCTTAAGAACAGATCAATGCAGAAGGCCAAGTGTTGCTCTGTTGTATGCACCCAGACAAAACTAATCTTAGAACATCAAATTTCTCTACTCACAAACACATGCAGTAGTTATATCCCTTTGCTGCCTGTTTTCAAGCACTGCTATAAAAGTGGAGCTTACTGGATTACATCTGCAAGGAGTGCTTTGCTTCATTCTAACCAAGTGGCTTTCATAGAGCTAGTAACTTAGTACAGTGACTTAACAGGAAACTGATGTTATATAAACAGACTAGAAGAATGCTTTAAAAGACAGTTTTCATAATTAGAATTCAAGTGCCTGACGCCATCTCTTATACCTAAAGACCTAACCCTTGCATTCCACTTCGAGTAATCCTATAATACAACTGCATTGGTTCTTCCACATGTTAGCAGCGACCTAACTTGAGAGAGACAGAGAGTGAGTGAGTGAGTGAGTGAGTGAGTGAGTGAGTGAGTGAGTGAGTGAGTGAGTGAGTGAGTGAGTGCACACAAACACATATATACACATTCTACACTTGCACACTAACAGACACATTCAAAAAAAAAAAAAAAAAATGTGCGTGTGTGTATCTATATATGGGTCTGCTTCCTTAACTTGAAACTCTGAAATCTCGAATTTCAGTAGTTTGAGTCCAGAATGTCGAAAGTGCAGTTCTTTGAAACTGCACTATTTCGAACCTTGGTTTATCGAATCTGTGGTGGATTTACGTTGGTGCTTTATTTAGTGTGTGCTGTCACTTTAAGGGTTCTGCGGTGTGGCAGACAATGTTCATGTCTTGGGAAACAGAGCAAGGTGCAGAGAAATTGAAGTAAAATAGAATAAAAACTGCACCAAAAGCTCACACACCAAAGATTTTATTTAAACAAAAAGGTAAGCGCTTTCGCAACTAACCAAGTTGCTTCATCAGACAGCTAGAACTCCGGTCCGCTAATGATTGGCAGCTAGTTTTTATGGTGTCGAGTTGCAAGCCCGACGCCCAACCTTCATCGAAGGCACACCCATTCAACATGTCTTTCAAACGCCCACTCGACCGCGGGGAGAACATGCAGACTCCACACAGAAGGCACTCCCAACTCAAGCCAAGAATTGAATGGGAGAACCTCTTGCTGCGAGGCAACAATGCTACCATTGCACCACCGTGGAAGTCTTCATCAGACAGCCAGTAAAATACTATAAAACATTTAAATAAATAAGACATGTCAGGTGATCAGCACTGCTAAGGTCATTGGTTATAGTCAATTAAATTGTCATGATTAGTTAAATTAAAAACACGAGTGCTGCGCATTGTATAGCCTTACTAAGCTCTTATAAAAGTAGAGAAAGCATTTCACATAATAACACTGTACCTAACAACAAGCTAACCATTTCTGTATATATCATACTAAAAATTAAAGCTTCTAAGGATAGGTTACTACAATTTATGTGGCAATGGATGTGCTTTGAGAAAAGGTTTAAGGGAAGCAATATATTTTTTAATTTTTTGTGATACAAGTAATACATCCTGACATCAGTGGGGGCGACATTGAGAATTACACAGAAAGCATTGAGCAAGAATGGATACTGAAACCTAATGCTGAAAAACACCCAGGTTTGAATGGCATTGCTTCCCTTAAACCTTTTCTCAAAGCACGTCCATTGCCACATAAATTCTAGTAACCTGTCCTTGGAAGCTTTAATTTTTAGTACGATACATACAGAAATGGTTAGCTTGCTGTTAGGTACAATGTTATTATGTGAAATGCTTTCTCTACTTTATAAGAGCTTAGTAAGGCTATACAATGCACAGCACTCATGTGTTTTTAATTTAACTAATCATGACAATTTAATTAACTATAACCAATGACCTTAGCAGTGCTGATCCTGACATGTCTTATTTATTTAAATGCTTTATAGTATTTTACTAGCTGTCTGAGGAAGCAACTTGGTTAGTTGCGAAAGCGCTTACTTTTTTGTTTAAATAAAATCTTTGGTGTGTGAGCTTTAGGTGCAGTTTTTATTTTATTTTAATGTTCATGTCTTTATGGAGATTCAGGTAGGTGTTTAAATTTAAGGGTTTTAGTGTTAATGTGTTAATATTTAGTTGTTGTGGGGAGCTGAACAAGTAGATTGGAGTAGGTGTGTGTGTGTGTGTGTGTGTGTGTGTGTGTGTGTGTGTGTGTGTGTGTGTGTGTGTGTGTGTGTGTGTGTGTGAGAATGTGGTTATTTTTGTACATGTGTACTGTGTGTTTGTGTGTTATTAGGGGGTTTACATATGACTGTCTGCAGTGGGGGTGTAGGGTAGTCAGGGAAGCTGTGTCTTCCTTTTTGTTCGAGTTAAGTGTGACCTCTGAGTTTGTATATATAAGTAGGGGGGTTGGGGGCACAGCCCCCCCACATGGGGGGTGCAGGTGGGCTTGCCCCCTTGCAGAAACCTATGGTGGTATCAGTTTTGTTTTTGTAGTGTTTGTGCTGTTTTGGGGGGAGGATTTTGTATGTCTGTGTATTTTGTTAGTTTCGATGTTGTGAGTGTTCATGATTGTAGTGTTTCGTTACTTTGAGGGTTCAACATTCTGGACTTGAAATACTGAAATTTAAGATTTCAGTATTTCGAGTTAAAGAAGGGACTATATATATAAATAAATTATAAATATAAATATATAAATAATAATATATATATATATATATATATATATATATATATATATATATATATATATATATAGAGAGAGAGAGAGAGAGAGATCTATTAATATTAGTGTGTATGTGCAGGAGAGAAGGAAAGAATCCGGTTAGTATACAAAGGCTAGAAAGAATCCTTCTGGCACACAAAGGCTTGGGCCTTCCTTGCCAGAGGCAAGCTTTTTGTCAATATGTGTTTAGTTCAGTTTTGTCTTCCATCTCTGAAAGGGAGGAGTTAATGCAATGCTAAACAGAAGAGGAATAAATGTCAGAGAAACAAGTACATGATGGGGGTAGTGGAACAGAGATCTAGGGTGGTATGAATCAGATTTTTAATTTATGAAATATTGAACTGAACCTCCTTCATTCTGATCTGGTAGATACAAAATAGCCCCCACCATTTTTGTATCATTGTCAGTTATAAGGATTTGTTGATAGCACAAAACATAAACCAATAAAAAACATTTTGTTGTTTTTTTGCAAGACTCCCTCAAACCACATGTGGTAGGCTGTACCCCCATGCTCCCACTATTTTTTTATTTTTTTATTTATTTTAAAACAGTGATAAAAAGGAATATTCCTGATTCACACTGTAGTATAATGTTGCTCAAGTACATCACATTCATATTTATCTATATGCCCAAATTTGTCCCCTAGCCAGTAAATTCAGCACTCAACCACCACCACTCAGTACAAATTTACATACATAACTGAAATTTGCTCACTACTGACATTCAAAAGACAGAGCGCAGCAATAACAGCAGTAAATGACTACTAGTAATACTCCAACTAACCACAAGACACCCTCTAAACAGAAAGAAATGCACACACAAAAAGCCATAAACACACCTACCCACAAAATCAACACATTCAACTACCCTCATACAGCAGACATTGAAAACATGTACAAACGTCCATGAGAAATAGGAACATCCAGCCAAAAATCCTGATATCTAACTAGCATAAAATCTGAATACCAAATAGCACATAATTCTTCCTGCATGTGGGATACTACTCAAAAACAAGTTTAAAAACACCTCCAAGCTAGCAGCTCAGCATAATGCATCAGAGATTATCCAAGTTCAACTAACTCTGGGCAAAACCACAATCCAGATTGTAGCTTGCTACAGACCCCCCAACATGCCCCAAGATTCCCACTCCTCTTTTCTTGATGCACTGAAAAATATTAAGATACAACCCAACACCCTAATAATGGGTGATTTCAACTACCCCACCATTAACTGGGAAAACTACTCGTGTACCAACTCTTTTGCTCAACGTTTTTTGGAATTCATCAATTCCAACACCTTGGATCAACTTATCCACACCCCCACCAGGGGCAGCAATATCCTAGACCTGGTCATCACCAACATGGGCGACCGGTGTTCCACACCAGAGGTCAGCACCTCGTTGTTCAGATCCGACCACAAGCTAAATCACCCATAACATCTACATCCCGCTCCCACCCCCATTAGGAAAACTGTAAAAAATGTATCCAAAGCCAACTTCACGCTTCTTAAGACAGAAGTGGCAAACTTCACGACACCCATGCAGATGGACAACAGTGGTACAACTGCTGAATCGTACACAAATGCACTTTATAAGCACTTACACGAGTGCCTGGATCATGCTATCCCTAGCAGAACCAAGATGCTGTCCTCCAAAAAGAGGAAGCCAATCTGGTGGTCTTCTGCCATAAATAAACTCTACAACAGAAGAAAGAAACTGTTGCAAAAAGAGTAAAATCCCAAGATTGGAGGAACTCCCTGGCCAGCCTCAGTAAGAAGCGGAGATCCCTCATAAAATCCTCCAAAGCTAGTTATGAAAACAATCGCCACTGATTCTAAAGACAACCACAAAGCATTCTATAGCTATGTCAAGAATCTCAATGGCAACACTCAGATCTGATCTGAGTTACAGCACAATGACACTAAATATACAGAGCCAACTGATATTGCCAACATCCTGGCAGATAGGGGACCTCTCACCCCCTAAAGGGCCCATCTTTATACCGGAAGAATGCAATGTTCCTGTAATCACGGCTGCACAGGTAAAAACCTCACTCTCCAAAGCCAAGAACACAGCATCTATGGGACCCGACAACATCCCAGGCTGCCTTCTACATGAACTACAGAATGAACTGGCACCCCACCTAAGTACCATGTTCAATCATAGCCTCACCTCAGGCTTTGTGCCCATTGAATGTTGCACCACAACGGTTATCGCACTCCACAAAGGGGGGCCACAACAGACCCCGGGAACTACCACCCCATTAGTCTGACTAGCCTGGTCTGCAAGGCCATGGAACGTATTTTTCATGGAACTCATAAACAAAGACATTGGAGATCTCCAAACTCTGGACCTCACACAGTTTAGGTTTCTAAAAGGCAGATCATGTCTCCTAAACCTGACAGACTTCTTTGAAGCAGTCATCAAAGCCATAGACAAGGGTAAGGTGGTTCACACAGCCTATCTAGATCATGCCAAGGCGTTAGACACCATCCCCACTCTGGAATTATAGATAAACTCACTAAACTAGGTATAAATCCCTATGTCACAAGATGGGTTTCCAGCTGGCCTACTGACAGTACCCACAATGTGAAAGTAGCAGATTCCAAAATCAGACTTCAGACCAGTGACAAGTGGAGTACCACAGGGTTCAGTCCTGGGTCCTCTCCTGTTTGGTATCTACTTCTCTGAAGTACAGGCTAACACAGAAGGTCTTTGGCTAACTAAATTTGCAGATGACTGCAAAGTAGAAGCCATAATCGAACTTCCTAATGATGTGGACATCCTACAAAAGGCACAAAGAGGCAGGCTAGCAAGTATGGTGGATGCACAGGCCAGACAAACTGTAACAAAACACAAAGGGGTCCAGCACCTTGGGAGCGTGAAGATTTATTAAGAGAACCAAACCAGTTTCAGCTTATAGCTTTCATCAGTGGTACATAACATAAAGCAGTATGACAACTGCAATATATACTCAATGTCATTAAAGACCAATGACATCATTTCCTGTCTAAGGAAAATCTGGTCTAATACTAATACAAAAAAAAAACAATAGATTCTACACATATTTACCATTTTTCTTTTGTTCTTTTTTTCTTCTCATTATGTTATAATGTCATAATGATGTCATTGGTCTTTAATGACACCAAGTATATATTGCAGTTGCCATACTGCTTTATGTTATGTACCACTGATGAAAGCTACAAGCTGAAACTGGTCTGGTTCTCTTAATAAATCTTCACGCTCCCAAGGTGCTGCCTCCCTTTGTGTTTTGTTATCCTACAAAAGGGCCTCACTGAGACAGATGCCTAGTGTCAAAGCCATGGTCTCAAGCTCAATGTTAAAAAGTACATTGTCATCCCCTTTGGTAAAAACTCTGTATCAATGAACTACCACATAGGCGGTAGCCTACTTAACACTGAAAGTGTGATAAGAGACCTTGGGACACAGGTGGACAGTAGTCTCTCCTTTGATAATCACATTGCCACAGTGGTCAGGAAATCCTTCTACCTCATCACAAAAGGTTTCTCATCCAGAAAAAAAGAGGTCATTGTTCCCCTCTACTCATCACTCATTAGACCCATTAGAGAGTACAACACCCCTTTTGGTATGTACCTCACAAGACATCTACAACAACTGGAAAGGCTGCTGAAATACCTCACAAAGAGGATTACTGGCCTCAAACAAATGCCCTATGCAGACAGACTCAAAAAACTCCAGCTTTACTCCGTTGCATATCGCCTACTCAGAGGCGATCTCTGCCTAACATACAAAGCTATGTCAAACCCAGAGCTGTTGGACATGCTCCACTTAAAGAAATCCCAATCCCTCCGAGCTACACCCTCTAGGGACATAAACCTTGTCACCACAATAAACAGAACATGCTGGAGGGATAGATTCCTGTCCCAGAGACTTCCCATACTCTGGAACAGACTACCAATCTATGTCAAACAGAGCTCCTCATTAGCACTCAAGAAAAATCTTGATGATTGGATGGGTAATAAGAAATTCATCCCGGGGATCACTTCTGTGGTTCTGCTTGACAGGGGCACAGGAAAATAATTTTCTTGGGTGGCAAAGCCAGGATACCTTTTTGGCTAGGCTTGTACAGGCCCAATAGCCTAGTATCTACCTATGAACCTATGAGTGACAAAAAATGATGGAAAAAATATAAATATACTAGCAAAGAGATACAAGTAAAATCTGTAAACATTAATGAATTGCACTAAAATTCGTTTACACGAGGTCATTTATTTTTGTTCCGAAAAAAGGAGATTAAACATGTGTGGCCTTTCAATTATTAGTGCTGTTAGAATGTCAGTCATGTTGTGTGGTTTTCTGTGTACTAACAGCTTCAACAATCTCATGTGTGATGGGAAAGATTTAGAAAATTGTGTGAAAGTGTCAAGCTGGAAAATAGAGACACCTCCAAAAATAGGTACATTCATGTACAGGGGTAAATCAGGCCTGAAAATAAGTATGTTCTTCCAAAATGGAAATTTGAGATGTCTGACCCCCTGCACTTGCACAAATATACAAACAAAATGCGATGTCATCATCTACACACCCACCAAACAAGTTGCCCAAATGAGTAGTCATCCAAACAAAACACAGTCGTGTACATTTTTTCATTTATCAAAATGGTAAACCCCAGATAAGAGAGGTCATAAACATATCTGGTACACTGTGTAGATCGGATTTTATCAGCCCTCAGCATCATACTTGACTGTACAGATTTTTGCAGAATGTCCAAATTTTTGTCTCATAATTTTGGTCTTTCCAGAATGCGGGTCCCGCACAATTCAGATTTCAAAATATGCCTTCTAAGCTGGTGGCCTTCTCTTAAGAAATTTAAACGCAGGATAATTGTGATGCATCTTTATTAAAATATATTTCAGATATTATAATTGTCACTCTGTTTTTGTCCAAGAAATACCCTCAAACAATTTTCATCTTCTTCCATTCCTCCACTCGTTGCTACTACCTGCATTTCAGTGTTATACTGCTTTCACGGTTTTTTTGAAATCTTCACCCTTTTTTACTCACTTTTTGATGACCAAAGAAACACTTGTGAGATGCTCCACTCATAAAAACTGCATTTAAGCCCTATTCAAGAAAACCTTAAGCGGTTAATGTAGTCCACTGGAGTCAGTGGAAAAACCACTAACACACACACGTGCACACACAGACATACGCGCACACACACAATGGAATGGGGGAGGTGTCTGTTTTGGTTGACATGAAACATTAACATTTTTCAGTAGTGCTAGTTGCAGACATCCAGTGTTCCTCATCTTTACCCGAGGTACCTTTCAGACAACAGACCAGTCAGTACCATATTTTACCGATACACACATTGTGCAACTTTAAGAAACTCTGCCCTGTCTGTGCTTCTTTCCACCATACCAAGAGACACCATCAGGACCAAGAATCTTTGGTCATACATCCGTTTTCCCACTTCTGTCCTGGTATACATTATCTTCCAGCTTATGTCAGCATGTATACACACACACACACACACACACACACACACACACACACACACACACACACACACACACACACACACACACAAACAGACACTAGTATAATTATTTTTCAGAAAAAAATTAAGTATTTATGCTCTGCAACTTGTATGCATCAATAACTTTCTGAACTTTCTTTTTCATCTGTATTTTGACAACTTGTCACATGTACCTTTACCCCAGTTCTGTGTCTGTCTTGTTGCACTACTGCACATGCACACATACCCAAAGTTCTCACTATGTATGAAACCACCTTGACAAGGAGAGCAGAGGATAAGAAAGCCCTCAGGAAGATCCATGCCCATAATGCCAGACCAACATTTGTCTACTGCTGCTCTGAGGGTGGAAAGGACCATCACGCCAGGATTGGATTGCACAGCCACAGAAGATGCTCCCTGAATCAATTCAATAGAGGCACAAACTCTTGATCCTTTGAGATCAAAGGATGCCTACACATTATCTCAACAAACCTGTGTTGCTACTTTTTTGTCTTTTACTTAACCTCCTGATTTTTGTCCAGTACCAACATTAAGGATAAGTAAATTAAACAGTTGATTAGGGTGTCATCTTATTTAGAATACAGTTTTCTTGAAGTGGGGCAGAAGTACTCTAAAAACAACACAGCTGGAGTGCCATAAACAAGCTTGCTTAGGGCACTCATACATTGAGATGCCACTCCTATATCAGACATTTAGTTCTCACAAACATGTCACAAAGCTGACAATTATTACCCGAGCATCAGTATAGCTCTGTTTCAGAATAAAGAGGACCAGACCTCTCAATTGTCCAGATTTTTGGTCTGCTCCTCATAAAATTTGTAGTTTTCTGGCTAATCTTTGGGATGATCTGAGGACTGAAGTCACTAAATAAATGACATACATTCGAGTTTCAGACTTCATATCCTTCAGAAAACACATGCTAACTTAAATCCTGTTATTCTAACAACTTTCTAAGTTTATAAGAACAATATTTAAAAATTGCCCACCGCACACACATATAATTTCAGGTTTTGTCCAGATTTCTTGAACTCAGAGGTCGAGAGGTATGAAGAGAACCTTACATAGAACACAATGACTAGAATCAGTTTAGTCTTAAAATAAATAATTTTGAGTCTACTGCCTTCATTCTTGTTTAAAACTGATTAACCACAGCAATTTTTTCTCTGTACAAATAAATATATATAAAACAAAGGCAAGCAGAATGGATTACTTCACAAATAATGTTTCAATGAGATAGGGGAAGTTTAGAGCAGTGCATTGCTACCCTACTTTTGTCCAAGAAAATCAAATACCTGTAAAAGTGGAATGTACTTGCTTCTTGTACACAAAGATTTACTGTTTACTTTTAACTAGATAAACTTTTCCTCTGGTAGTTCTTTCCTAGTTTAAAAATGTACAGCTACACAGCTTTAAGTTTTTCATAAAGTCAAAGTCAAAAACTCGGTTTGCATAAAGACTTCTGCCATGGCAACAGCAGTTCTCTACAGACGACTTAAAAAAAAAACCTTCATTAACTCACCATATGGCTCAGAGCTATTTTCCTTTTTGCCCATGCTGGCTACAGGGAGGGCGAGAAGGGATCCTTCTCCCTATGCAGTCCTTAGTTAGAGAGATTCGTAACCTAAACGACCCAGTGTCTCTTCACTTTAAAACAGGTGTACTGAAATGCAGATTCTGCTGTTATGCTTCTTTCTGGCTTCCTCTGGGATTCTGTAACAAACCAATGAAACACCTGCTGACTCCTCCCTTCCTAGTCTGATGTCATGGAGTTACACCTGTAGAAACCAGTTCCTTTTCCTCTATCTCTTTTCCTAACTGGCCCCACCTGCTACTTAACAAGCAGGTAGAACAGGTGTCAAAGGGAGAAACAACATAACAGTGGGAGGTGAACTGTGTCTCAGTTCACTGCTTCTTAACTATCTATTTGCAACTCCACTCTTCTAACAGTGATTAAATTATTAACAATAGGAATAAAAAATATTAATCAGAACTGTAAATATGTCCACTGACACTCAGGTCTGCATGAACATCCATTCCCTTGTGATGTTTCACTGAGACAAACAATATCAACCTCATAGAAGACATGAGTTCACATCCTGTGTTTATTTGTGTGTGTTTCAGAATGTACTAGATTAGTATTTCATATTCCATTTATGTTAGGCAACAGAATATAGTGACAGTGAAGAGAAAGGCGAGAAATAAATATTTTAAATATATGTGGCACTATCCAGCTACAAACACTAGTAAAGAACTATCTGCAACTACTAACAACAAAACTCAGTCTAAATAATGCAAATATTCTGAACTCTGTCCCTTACCTAAGAATAGCTGCTAACAGATTGTGAGTAAAGGAATGCACGATTGAGTAATGCTTTAAATCACCGCAAAAGCTTTACAAATGCTACCACTTATAGGCAGGAGTCATTGCACATACTAAAGAAAGGGATTTTGTTGTATTTGAAAGTTATGACAAGTGTTAAGAAATAAGAATGATGCTCTCACTAATAAAGACTGTTATATCAGCCATGACAACTAAGTGCTGTCCTGCTCTTTTGGCCACGAGTATTGCATTGTTTCTTATGCGAATGCTCCGGACATTTGCTACAGTGAGTTAGATTGTAATTGCTTTGATAATATCATGTGTGTGCTTTCATCTTTGCACACAACCTAATCTGGATTAGATTTTGATCCTACAAGGCTGTTTAAACCATGCCCCGAACCCCCTAAGACTATTTTTTCTTAATTGCCATGCTTTAACCAAGAACAGGACTTTTTTACATCTTTCATCATATGACAGCTAAATAACCCTCATATTCAAGAAATTATCATCCGATCAGGACAGACTGGAAAATTGTCATTGTGTCTCTAACTTTCTTTTAAAAGGCAAAGCTATTGAAAGCCAGTACATGCATAGAAAATTTCCTTTCTGACGTCACATGACTGCTTTGATCGTGCTATGGCTTTATACCTAAGCAAAACACTAAAAGAGCCTTATTTGGTTTATTAGTGGCCTCCATATTATAAAAGATCAGTGGTTATACTCTAGCTTGGTGACTGTTAACACCACGGACCATAGCATTCTGAATGAGTTCCTGAGACAGTATTTTGGCCTTTCTGGAAATGTCATTGAATGGTTTGCCTCTTAACCCTGTGGGCTGCACTCAGAAGGTGGTCTCCAGGCTTAATTCTTCCAGTAGTTACCAAATGGGAGTGCAGGGTGCCTCAAATACAGCAAAACAGAATCATTATTCCAGTATTATACTGATGATATCTACCTGTATTTCTTTCTTACAATTGATTCTCAAGCAGACTTCACCGTGCAGATCCCTATCAGATGATCGAGTTTTCAGAAACTGGAAATTTCATATGGTCGAGACCATATAATCGAGATTTCTGATTTCCTGACAACACAAAGCACACTTTTTTAACATTATTCTACTTCTTTTCAGCTGCTTTTGGTTTGATAATAAACTTATATTATTCTGTAAGGTACTTGTGACAGCACTTTATCCATATTATAAATATTTATATTTATTCTGCTGCCTTTATAGGTTCTGGCACTAGATCTTTTGAGGTCTGTAAGTTCCCCTTATCTTAACAAAAATGTGTGTGTGTTTTTGCAAAAGACAGTTTCCACCAAAAAGATTTCTACACAATTCTCTCTCTCTCTCTCTTCTTTTTCTCTCTCTCTCTATATATACGTGCATGCATGTATATATATATATATATATATATATATATATATATATATATATATATATATATATATATATATATATATATATATATATATACACACACACACACACACACATACTTGTGTGTGTGTGTGTGTGTGTGTGTGTGTGTGTGTGTGTGTGTGTGTGTGTACATATATATATATATATATATATATATATATATATTATAGGTTTATAGGTGTGTACTAGGCTAATGGCCCTGGGGCCTTTACAAGCCTAGCCCACAGAAGTGCCCTGGCATTGTGCCGCCTGTCGTTAGTTCCCAGTGCCTCTTTCAAGTAGAGCCACTGGAGTGATCCCTGGGATGAACTTTCTATTTCCTATCCACTCATCAAGATTTTTCTTGAAGAGGGCTAGTGAGGTGCTCTGCTTGACATGTATGGAAAGTCTGTTCGATAGCATGGGCAGTCTCTGGGTTGTGAAACTGTCCCTCCAGCATGTCCTGTTAATTGTGGTAATGAGATTGAGGTCTCTGGAGCATGTGGTGCAGAGAGATTGGGATTTCTTTAGATGTAGCATTTCTAACAAAGTTGGGTCAGACATGGCTTTGTAAGTCAAGCAAAGATCGCCTCTTAGTAGATGATATGAGACAGAGAATAGCTGGTGTTTTTTGAGTCTGTCCATGTAGGACATGTGTTTAAGGCCTAGGATCCTCTTCGTGAGGTACTTTTGTGGCCTCTCCAGCTGTTGCAGGTGTCTAGTGAGGTACATGCCAAATGGGGCATTATAATCTATGATTGTCTAATGGCAGAAGAGTAGAGAGAAATGATGACCTTTCTTCCTGAATGCAAAACTCTTAGTAATGAGATGTGCCACATAGAAGGACTTTCTGACCACAGTGGCAATGTGGTGGTCGAAAGAGAGGTTGCTGTCAACGTGTGTCCGAAGATCTCTTATAATGCCTTCAGTGTTCAGTGGGCTCCCATCAATGTGATAATTAGTGGGAACTGAGTTTTTTCTAAAGGGGATGATGACGCATTCTTTGGCATTATGCTTAAGGCCATGGTTTTGACACCAGTCATTGGTCTCAGTGAAGCCTTTCTGTAGGATGTCTGCATCATTTGGGGAGTTAATAATGGCTCCCAGCTTGCAGTTGTCTGTGAATTTGGTGAGCCAGAGTCCCTCCGTGTTGGCCTGAACTTCTGAGAAGTAGATGCCAAACAGAAGAGGACCCAAGAACGATCTCTGTGGGACTCCACTAGTGACTGGCCAGCAGTCTGACTTGGAGTCTGCTACATTCACACTGTGGGTTCTATCTGTGAGACAGTTTGCAACCCACCTAATGATATAGGGGTTGATGCCTATTTTGCTGAGTTTATCAATAATTCTTGAGTGAGGAATGGTATCAAAGGCCTCAGCAAGATCAAGGTAGGCTGTATGAACTGCCTTACCTTTATCCACCACTCTGGTGACTGACTCAAAGAAGTCAACCAGGCTGAGCAGGCATAATCTACCTTTCACAAAACCAAAATGCGTGGGATCTAGAGTTAGGAGTTTCCCTATATCCTTGTTAATTAGGTCCATAATGATGCGCTCCATAGCCTTACATATCAGACTTGTCAGGCTAATGGGGGTGATAATTTCCAGGGTCTGTAGTAGCTCCTCCTTTATGGAGAGGGATGACTTTAGCAGTGCGCCATTCGGTAGGGACAAAGCTTGAGAAGAGGCTGTGAGTGAACAGGACACACAGATGTGGTGCCAGTTCACTTTGTAATTCATGTAGAACCCAGCCAGGGATATTGCCGGGTCCCATGGAAGCTGTATTCTTTGCCTTAGACAATGCAGCTTTAACCTGTGCTGCAGTAATGCTGGGTGCCTGGCATTCTTCTAGTATTGAGATTGGTCCTTTGGGGGGAAAGGGTTAAAGTATGCCCTGAATCTGCCAGCCAGTATGTTGATAATACCTGTTGGCTCAGTATAGGAGGTACCATTGTGCAGTAACTCAGAGCAAATCTGGGTATTGCCATGGAGATTCTTGATATAACTATAGAAAGCTTTTGCTTGTTTTTAGTGTCTGCTGCAATTCTGCCTTCATAGCTGGCTTTGGAGGTTTTGATGAGGGATCTCAACTTTTTGTTGAGGCTAATAAAATAATTTTTTTCCAGTCTTAGGACTTCAACTTTTTCTGCAACAGTTTCTTCATTCTATTGTAGAGTGTTTTAATGGCAGGGGACCAACAGACTGGCTTCCTTTTTTTGGAGGAGAACATCTTGGTTCTGTTGGGTATGGCTAGTTCCATGTATTTATGTACGTGTTCGTACAGTGCATTGGAGTATGATTTGGCAGTCATGCATCTATTTTCCATTGGCACGGGTGCCATGAAGTTAGCCACCTCTGTTTTTAGGAGTCCACAGTCAGCTTTGGAGAAGTTTTTCATGGTGGATGCCTTTGCAGGGGGTGTGGGTGAGATGTGGATTTCCATGGTGATTAGTTTGTGGTCGGATCTAACCAGGGAGGAATTGATTATTGGTGTACAGCAATGGTTGGCCATGTTAGTAATAACCAAGTCAAGGATGTTGCTTCCTCTAGTGGGGGTAAGAATGAGCCGATCCAGGGCATTGGAATTGATGAATTCCAGGAAGAGTTGGGCCAGTGCATTGGTGCATGAGTAGTTTTGCCAGCTGATGGAGGGGTAGTTGAAGTCACCTAGCATGCAAGTGTTGGGTTGGATTTTAATAGTTTTCAGGGTGCTTAGGAATGTGGAGTGAGAGTCTTGGGACATGGTTGGGGACCTATAGCAGACTACAACCTGAATCGCTGTCTTACCCAATGTTAGTTTTACCTGGATTATCTCAGATGTGTTATGCTGGGCTACTAGTCTGGAGGTGTGCATATCCTTTGTGAATATGGAGACACCACCGCCTTTGGAGCTTCGGTCCAATGTTCTGGGGCCAAAAGGTGTGGAATGAGTTATAGCCTGGTAGTGCAGGGGTGCTTTCTGCTGCTTTAAACCAGGTCTCCATTACAGCACAAATGTCAATGTTCTCCATTTTGAGGAGTGCTTCGAGTGAGTGCATTTCAAGATTTAGACTTCTAGCGTTGACCTTCAGATTACATTTATTTATAGCTGTTACGGTGGTGATTTGGTCTTTGGGACACTGCCTAAAAAAGGCACTATAAGGGTGGCAAAAGCCTTAGCCAGTACCCAGAAACCCAGGGGTGACAGATGCAGGCCATCTCTGGCAAAGCATCGAGGTCTGTCAATCATGTCATCCCAAGCAAACAGATACTGCATCCCCTTAGAATGACACCAGAAACTTAGCCAATTGTTGAAGTCAATCATTTTCTGTTTGTACTGTAGTATCATTCTGGGCGATGGTAGAATGCTGCTCAGGGCTAGGGTCATACCTGACTGGGCCACATAATCCGAGAGCTCCATCATGTCTCTTTTCATGTAGTCCAGGGTGGTGCCTCTCAGGTCATTCACACCCACATAGACAATGACAGAGTCATACTTGTACTTGTTGTGGAGTGACCTGAGTATGTGTGTTATTGTTGGATTCTGGCACCTGATAGCTGACTGTTACCTTCTCCTTATTCTAGGGACATCAGTGCACCTCACTATTGAGTCACCTATGATTATTGTACTGGGCAAGCTGTTTTGCCTTAGGGGCTTAGGTTGAGGGGCACACTGTGTAGGTGAGCTATGTGTCTTGTGGTTTGTGCTGTGTTGTGGTGGTGGAGTGTGTTTCAGCCTTAGAGGTCTCTGCTGTTGGGTAGACCTCTATTGAGAGCCTCCACGAAGGTGGGTGTGTGGTATGTGTTTTTATGTGAGGGCTGTGATGTGGGTGTTCTGGAGGGCTATGTGTTCCATGTGGTGTGGTGCAGGTGTTGACCTTCTCCTCTTGACCAGCTATTCCAGTCTTGGCTGGAGAGTGCATGGCTTCCAATTTGGAGATATAGGCGCATCTCTCACAAGTCTGAGTGTTGGGAGGTAAGAGAAGAGGGTTGTCTATGTACATGAGGAAGTTACTACACTACCTCAGAATGCCCAAGTTCACTAGGTTAATAGGAGAAAGCACAGGTAACTGACCTTTAGCCATGCCAGGAGGGATGATCATCATTGCTAAGTACAGGAGCTGTTTCCTTATAGGATGTCTAGTGCTGATAGCACTTCTGTGTGCTACAATAATTGCTAAAATAAGCCTAATGAAGTGCTATGCGAATAAGCTAATTAAAGTGCAAGAGAGAAGAGAAAGTTGAAAGGGATAGAAAAAACTGCCCAAACGGCCAATAAACTACAATTTCAGAGCCAGAAACCACTCCTCTTGTGGTAGATAGGCTACCTAGTGCTTACCACCCCCAATGATAAGCTGGAAGGCTTCCCTCTAACACTGAAGGGTCTGGGGAACTCAAAAACTTACAAAACAGTCCTGGATACAGTAAATCTGCATCTGGACTACTGTAGTAACTGGAAAGGTGGAAAACAAGCTTACAACTTCCCCCCAGAAAAAACAGTTAACTTATAGCTGGTATACTTTGAAAAGGGTTTAAAACCATGCCGCTGAAGCACTGGATGCTGCAGATCTGTATTTAGACTATGCTACTCAATTTTAAGGTTAAGAACTCAGTAAGAAAAAAACTCAAAATGAAGCAAGATTACTCACTTATAGTCACTTATATATACTGTATGTATGTGTGTGTGTGTGTGTGTGTGTGTGTGTGTGTGTGTGTGTGTGTGTGTGTGTGTGTGTATGTATATATATATATATATATATATATATATATATATATATATATATATATATATATATATATATATATATATATGTGTGTATGTGTGTGTGTATATATAAATATATATATATATATATATATATATATATATATATATATATATATAAATATATATATATATATAGATATAGATATAGATATATATATATATTTATTTATTTGTGATTTTGCATGGAATTGTGACTGTTAAATTTCATAGCATTTCCACTGGGTGCTTTGTCTGTGGTTCTCATTCGAGATCTTGGAGTAGATCCTGTGACATAACTGTTTGCTCCCAATTTTCTTCTTTACTGAAAATGAGGATGCATCTTCAGTTTCATCTTGCTCATTGTCAGAAGTTGTTACCACTTAAGAAACACTGAATCTCATGAAGGAATACTTCATTTAGGGTGATGATGTAATTTGTGAATATTATAGCTTAGCAACCATAGCCACAAATAAACAACCACAGCAAGAGGTGAACCTTCCTCTTCTTCCCAAATAGAGGGTATTATGAAGGACACTGCCAAACATTCTCTCACTTACTCTCCAGCCCCTGTATACCCATACAAGCTACACAGGGCCCCAGAAGACCACTCTGAGATACCTGTAACCCACAAAGCTTATGTTGGAATGATGAATCTGATGGCAGGTTCCACAAGAAGAGTTATTTCTTAGGGGTTCTGCAGTCAGAGAGGGAGGTAAAGCTCATAATATGGAAAACCTGTGCATACCTTTTTTATAATAGCAATGAAAAACCTTAATTCAAAGCCCACATCAATACCTTTGATGGTATAGTGTTGTACAAAAGGCAGAAGGTAAATTATCTGTCAGAAAAAGAAACTACTCAAAAACTCTAAATTGAATGAAACTGCAGGTAACCTTAGCGGCCATATAGTCAGGTATACTTACAACGCCGTAGATGCATCATGTAAAACAGTTGATTCTGCTGTTCCCAGAAGCCATTTGTCATGGAAAAGAGCCTAGCCCCACCATGAAAATGTACACTAAGCCTTCTGGATGCTGACATGAATTCTGACAAATTCTTTGAACAAAATGCCCATAAAACTTTGTCTGATATAGAGAAAAAGTACCAGCTTTGTCCCAGCCAAATGGAAGACAGCCACTGTCATCGCTCTACACAAAGGTGGAGGCTCCACTGACCCAGGCAATTATAGGCCCCTCAATCTAACTAGCCTGATCTGCAAAGCTATGGAATGCATTATTATGGACTTTATAAACAAGGACATTGACAACCTCCAAATGCTTGACCCCACACAGTTTGTTTTGTCAAAGGGAATCATGCCTGTTAAACTTGGTCGACTTCTTTGAAACAGTCACCAAAGCCATGGATGAGGGGGAAGATGGTGCACACCACCTACCTTGACCTGGCCAAACCCTTTTCAACTATTTCCCACTCAGGGATAGTAGATAAAATCTCCCAGCTAGGCATCAAGTATGTAACCAGATGGGTAGCTAACTGGCTCCCTAATAGAACCCACTCAGTCAAAATAGAGGAAGCCACCTCCAGTAGTAGACCTGTAACGAGTGGCGTACCCCAAGGATTAGTCTTGGGGCCTCTGCTGTTTGGGATATACTTTTCTGAGGTGTAGGCCAAAACCAGTGGTCTGTGGCTGACCAAGTTTGCAGATGGCTGAAAGCTGGGTGCTGTCTTAAATTCCCCTAGTAATGTGAACATTTTTGAAGATGGCCTTACCCAAACTAATGACTGGTGCCAGAAGCATGGCCTCAGATTGAATACCAAGAAATACATCCTTATCCCCTTTGGGGAAAATGGCATCCCCACTAATTATCCCATTAATAACAACATACTAAGCATGCAATCAGTCATGAGGGACTTTGGCACCCAAGTTGATAGCAACCTGACTATTAACCACCACATTGCCTCCATTGTACAGAAGACTTTCTAAATGGCCCACCTCATAAATAAGGGTATTTTGTCCAGGAAAAAGGAGGTTCTAAAATCCCTGTACTCCTCCCTTATCAGACCCATTATCAAGTGCAATGCCCCCTTCAGCATGTACCTTGCCAAGCACATGGAGCAGCTGGAGAGACCACAGAGGTTTCTGACCATGAAAATCCAGGGTCTCAAACACCTATCCTATACAGATAGGCTAAAAGCCCTGTCCCTCTACTCAGTCTCATACAGACTGCTCAGAGGTGACCTGTGTCTGGGTATACAAGGCCGTCTCAGACCCAGCCCTGATGGAGTTGCTGTATATCCATAAGTCAAACTCCACTCGTGCAACCCGCATGCAAGGCCTCAACCTGGTCTCTGATATTAATAGAACTTGTTGGTGGGATAGATTTGTGTCCCAAAGACTAGCCATCTGAGGAATAGACTCCCTCTCCATGTCAAGCAGAGTACCTCACTTGTCCTCTTTAAGAGGAACCTGGATGACTAGATGGGAAACAGAAAATTCACCCCTGGAATCCCACCTGTGTCCCTGATGGACAGGGGAAACAGGTGTTGACTTTGTGGGAACATGGGTGAAGTTTTTGGCTAGGCTTATAAGGGCCTCCGGGCCAATAGCCTAGTATCATCCTAAGAACCTATAAGATAAAGAGCAATTTTAGTGTGTTATTTTTTTCAAACATCAACCATGATTTAACCAAAAACTTTCTGCCTTCAAACAAACTTTTATTTAGAAAATATCAGAAAAAGGAAGAAACTCAGGGAAAGTCTGTTCGGCTATTCCAGAGAAACCCTTCTTTCTGCAAATAAAACCAAGACATATGACATCTTCTACACACTTTACCACCCTCTCCAGTTTTCTAGACTTTACACATTTTACCTTAAGTCAACATGTTCCATTTCCTATAGCAAATGGACTTCTATAGTGACAGAAATATAGGCATTAGACTTTTGTTCAGAATATGTTATGGAATTCTCAGTTCTCTCAAACAACCATCGAAGTTGCCTTCATCTGAACTTGGCTCAGGTATAGAAAGCACTACATAAAAAGTAAAAAGATCTAATTCACCACTCTGACAGATAGTCATGTTTTCATTCAACAGTGTATTAAGTATAAGTTTAGAAAAGTGCAGAAATTCAGAATCGTTACAATCCCCCTTCTAAACAACGTCACAAAAAAAAAAAAAAAACAGAAAAAGACAACTGATCTAGACCAGCTATTTTACTGACAAGTTTTATTCAACATAACCATCATATGTTACTACCTGCTATACTTTTAATTGTATGTCTAAAACTCTATGCTTATGTAAAATATCTTATGCAATCATATATTATTATCTGCTATATTTTTATAAGTGAATGTGCAAACCACAATGCTCATGTAAATGTCTTCTGTATTGTATGTTAGAATTGTTCTGGAACTTTTCTCCCCTGACCTCCGCTGAAAATGGACAGCTCTGTCCAGTCGGACCTAGCCGATAAACAAATGTAAAATAAATAAAATAAAATAAACATTTTTGTCATTCCTAATAAACAGGGTTCCTTCAGGTCAATTCTTGATCTAACAGCTCTGAAGAAGATTGTAAATTTACAAAAAATCAATATTATTTCAGTCAAGATTGTACCTAGATAAATTCACTATATTCAATTGAGTATATTATTTCTGAGCATTTCTCAGAATCTTTATAGTTCAAACAGCATATGTTTAGACCCATCTGAACTACTATCTGCTGTACAGTGATATACAAAACATGCTTTCCTAAGAAGAATGTACCTCTAAAATAGCCTTTTTGTGGTTACAAGTGGCAATGACTGAAAATAATATCTGTTTCTGAAATACATAAAGGGCAGCATTTTGAAAGCTGAGTACATTTTTAAATGATAAGTGGGTGGTGGGCAGCAATGGCATAAGGTTTGAGTACAAAACATACATTTCTGGCTAAACCCCTACTTTTACTCACCTTTCCTTTGCTGTGGAGTTAAAAAAAAAACAACATAAATTGTTACACTGGATATGAAAGATACTTGGCTGCATTCTCCCACACAGCCATCTCACAGAAAATTGTTTTGATTCAAGGTGGGGAATCAGCTTTTTCAGTTTACAGCCCTACATTTTGGCTTAGCAGCTACACGAAGAATATTTACACAATACATGTTTTTGGTATTAGTTTATATTAGGTCAAAAGGAATTCATATGTCCTTTATCTGAACAGCTCTGCCTGCTGATTTTAGCACCTCCTCAGCAGTTCGCACACAACCTGAACATAGATTTGGATATTTTTTCAGAACGGGGTATAACTGTAAATCTGAAGTACCAAAAGCAAACCCACCATGACCTTAGCCTTAACATAGCTTGCTGAAGCCACCCTAATAAGTAGGAAGTAAACTAGTCATGGTCACAGCATAGCAGACCATAGTGAGTCTGTATGAAGATCCCAGTCAACACCATGGATAGCTCCCAACAGATCAAAACAGACCAGGATGGAATATATCCACTCATCTATTGTAGTTCATATGTTTATATTAAGCCAGCAATTTGTCAACAATTGTAGAGTCATCCAAGAGAGTAATAGAAAAAGAACCCTTAAACATGAGCTAATAGTCCAGAGGATGATTGTAGGAAGTATAGCTACTTCTGGACAATATAGATAGAATATTTTTTTCTTGGATTATGCTAGAGAGGTGAGACAGAGAGTTGTTGGAGAAATGGGAGGAAGAGGGAGGACTGAGATGTGATAGGTTTTAGTTTGCCATAGTTAGATGTCTGCATCCAGTGATTCCTAGTATGAATTTAGAGGATCCCATCCATACATACATGTAACTGAAGTTTGAATGTTGCTAGGGTTTAGCAGTGTCTAATATGTAGGGAAAGCTTGTTCCATAGACAAGAGAGCTACTGAACATTGCAGAGATCAGAGTTTGACATAGTCTCAGATCACATCACTGAAGTCTATATACCACAGAAAATAATATGGGATTTTTAGTCTATTTGAATAAAAGCATTTATTTAAACCTTAGACTCTTTTGGTGATAAAGAGTTATTTAGAGCTATACATGTCACACAGTGCTTTGCATTCTATTATGGGGAAAATGAGGACACTGTTAAGAAGAAATATGATGGATTGGAGTCTGAATGAAAACCCATTGCAATATTTCCTGAAACAGATTGGGAAGATTTTTTGACAATACCAGAGATATGCTGATTTAAGGACAGCTTATTTTTATATAAGTTTCTAAGTCAGAGAGCAAGATGTCATTTGCTATCAGCAAGAAGAAGAATCTTTGTGATATGTCTAGAGGTTATCCAAGAATGACAAGGATAATAAAGACCATGAAGTACTAAATGAGAATGCAAGTAACCATTAATCTCTTTCTGAATAAACCAGAACAGATACAGGATTTGGTGGTAATTCTCCACTGCCCACAGATCTAAAGTAGATTTGTTGAGGGCAGGGCCACCTGAGACCTTTTGAAAAACAAATGAAAAATTATTTTCCTCAAGGAAGAACACACAGTCTGGAAAATAAATGCTCACAATAATTCTAGGAAATATGCATATAGTCGTTACATGATCCAGCTTGCAAGTGGTAGGGGATAAAAATGAAACCACTTTCATGTCTCTGTAATCAGTCCAGGAAAAGGGCAAACAGTTAAAGTCAGCAGCAAACAAGAATGCAGCTGTGTATATTTAATGGAAATCTGTAAGGGGAGAACAAGTCTAATTGCGGCAACATTGTTCTCAAAGAACCAAAATGCACTTTCATATACTGATGAAAAAAAACTCACTGGCTCACCAAACAGGGTGGGCTTCACAGCTCATCAATAGTCTAGAAGAGCTGTACTAGATGATTTGATGAGGGAGAGATATCTTATGAAAGAAACTCTGCCTTCTTTCATCAGATCTATGAATGTTAGCATGCATTATGGTCATCTAAAATAATTTTATCATCAAGAAGGTACACTTTTCACCATTTATATGCCAGCCTCCAGTCCTGCCTTCCCCGCTCACAAAGATCCTGCCCTTACTATCTTTTGTGAATCAGTATAAGCTTGAGTCATACTCTATCTAGGGCACACTGATCAGGAGAGCTCATGATGGCTGTATTATAGGTTATCATGAGCTTATCAAGATCATTTGCATTCCTTTTTAAAAGGAACTTGATTTATTAAGCATCAGACCAAAAGATGCAATATTTTACAGTCTCAGGTGACCAAATTGGAGGAAGCCCATCTACCACCCCATCTCTCCCTCCACTTGCTGATTATTCAACTTAACACTATTTCAGATTAGATAACAAGAAAGTATTCTATTTCTGTGGACTCTCCCGGTTAACAAATGTCAATAAATAAATATTCTGCTGTTTTACTGTTTTAACACTTTTCTCAAAGTGAATCATTTTTTTTATATATCTCCCATCACCCAGCATATACATCTCATGTTTCTATTCTCAAGGATTATTTTGGTCCTATCTGTGATTGAAACAAGCATTTATCTACTAAACTGCTGAATCGTTAACATTCTGTCATAAGTCTTAATGATCAGAAGTTGCTTCACATCGCAGTATCTGTATTTTTTATGCCTAGTAGTGTTTGTTGTCATGTTGTCTGAGATGGACTATGCCACAGTTATTTCTTGTAACTTTATTAATTAACAACCTTCTATAAACCACATATTAGCAGAAGAAGCAAAAGAAAACAGTTTTGCTATATCAGTCTTCAAAATAAGCTGAGTCTTATCTTCGTATACAGCATTCAGAGTGGTACACAAAACCAGATGGTTAATCTAACCACTTTTGGGTTGAAAATAGTTTTACTGTTGAGCACTCAGCAACAGCAACTGACCACTATGGGAGTGTGAGCAGCTAACACTGTGAGCCATATAAGAAACATGAAGCTGCAGTTACTAATAATACTAACTACTATGGGAGCGAGACTATCAGTAGAGCTATAATGTCTCTCTTAGGCATGTAAAGCATAATGACCTTCTCAAAGCCTAATGTGAGACCTCCTGAGGGTGTGGGACTGTATTTGGCCAAATTGGTCCAATTGGCCTAAGGAAATAGCCATGTCAACCCAAAAGTAGATCTTACATCAGTAAATGGTACACTTTTCATCTGATATGTCTCTCTTAGGCATGTAAAGCATAATGACCTTCTCAAAGCCTAATGTGAGACCTCCTGAGGGTGTGGGACTGTATTTGGCCAAATTGGTCCAATTGGCCTAAGGAAATAGCCAAGTCAACCCAAAAGTAGATCTTACATCAGTAAATGGTACACTTTTCATCTGTGAGCAGCGCTAGACAAAGCTGCATCCATTTTCTGCAGCACATCCTTTTGCCCCAAAATGCTTAGAGTGGCTCGTACAGGGAATGTACAGGATATGAAATGGGATGAAGTAATGGCAGTGAAATTGAAATAAAATTAAGAAAAGCTCCTAAGTGGAAACCACGGGCTCAGATGCAGTACCTAAGTTCAAGCTAAAAGTATTAACATCTTTACATGAAGGTCTGACTTTCAAGATGGCTGCACATTGAGTAACAGTTTAATTTTATCTCTCCCAGTGTGAAAACAGAAACTGAACAGAGAATGCCAGTGGGCGTATATTTCTGGGTAAATTTCTGAACTGGCTAGTAAGTGCACTGCCTGGATGCCAGAAAAAAAGAAAAACAGAGGACCTGAAGGAAAATCAGCTACAAAAGGTGAGGGAAAACACTGAATGGGAAGAGTACTGTAGCTGTACAGGAAAAAGCAGTGCAAGCACCAAACATGACTTCCAGTAACCTGAAGGAAAGCATAAGACATCTGTGTACAGACCTGATTAAAATAAACAAAACACTGATGAAGTATGTCAACTCAAATAATAAAAGGCTGGAAGAAAATGGAATAAATGCTTTAAACAGATATTCAGATGAGGTGATAGAACTGTAAAAATTACAGTTCAAAATGAATAAAAGACTAGCTAAATATGAGACTGTTCAAGAAGAGATATCTCAAAAAATAATAGAATTAGAGGACAGCACACATAGGGAAAACCTGAGATTTTCTGATGTACCAGAGAAGCTGAAGGAACAGAGTTTATTAATTTGTGAAAGCACAAATAAGCAACTGGACTGTTATTCCACAGTAGGAGGTGTTAATTGAAAGGACACATTCATGTGCACTGCAAACCTGGCCATGAGAAAGCAATCTGGACCATTAATAGTAAAGGTGCAATCCTACCAGCAGAAGGAGTTGATTCTGCCAAAACTGTGGCAGAAGGACAAAGTACTAGAAGTGGGAGACAGCAGAGTTTGTAGATAATGATTACTCACTGTACACCAGGCAGAAGAGAAGTAAATGTATTCCACTATGTGAGGAATGTCAAGCAGGAGGCATGAGATTCAAACTGCTGTACCAGCTATCTTCAAAATATTCTTTCCTGGAGAAAATACAAAAGTTTGTGCAACAAAAAAGTGAGCTGTGAAACAAAATGAGATTCTGCTTCTTGTTCTTCTGGTAATAAATACTACAGAGATCGAGATAGAGACTATGCCGGTGAAACTTTTTCCAGTATTTCAATGTAAAATGCTTGAGAGAAGGGAAAAAAAAGCACAAGAGTTGATAAAAAATTGAGAGTACATTGGAAATGAAGCAGAGACAGGATTTGTGAAATGGAGATGAGCAGGAATAAAACCAATAACTTGGAAATTGACAAATGTGGAATTATAAAGTAATAATTATATTTATGAAGTATGACAGAACAAGAAAATCTGAAAATATTGGACTTTCTGACTTTGTTAAACTTGTAGGGGAATCTAAAACATATGCCCTACTTCATGTCATTAATGTTCAGAAAAATACTTAGGAGAGGGAAAAATTTAACTGTAAGTAAAACAATTTTAATATTAATATTTGTATAGTGTATGATTTTCTTTACATGCTATAAAGTAAAGTTTTCTTATTTTTAAGTGTAATGGAGATACTAATATAAACAGGTGCTCCTGTTTTTTTTTGGGGGGGGTTGTTTGCTTCTTTTGTTTATCTCCCTTCTTATCTCTTTCTCATTTTTCAGTTTTAAGAAACGTAGGCACTGAAAAGAGCATAACAAAAGAAAAATTGATGATTAAGGCCCTTAGCCTGATCTAGTAATAAGTTTTAAGAAAAAGCAAGTAAATGAAAAAGAACATTGACTATTATAAAGCATTTTTTTCTAGCAAATGAATGTATGGTTAGTAGCAATTCTGTATCTGAATTTCATGTCTCCATGGAGACACTGTGATAAAGAAAAATGGCTAGGAAATAATGTTCTCTGAAAGCATTCAAGTGTTTTCCCAGTTGGGAGACCTATAAAGATCAGACAAAACCAGACAACACTCAGTAGGAGGACAGGCTATACTATGCATCTTAGCATGGATAACCTTTCTTTGAGATTAATCCAAGTCTATGTGTTTGGGACACTTGTTCCTATTAGGAAGTTAAAACTTCAATATCTGATGATGTTCATATTTTTTTGTGTTAGTATTATTAAAACAAAAAAAAATTGTAAGATGTGACATAGGCTCAAATGGATATGACAAAAAACAACTGTATAAAAGATCAACCAACCTGCAAAAAAGTGAATGTGTGTAACAAAAAAGCTGTTACACATAAAAGGTGGGAAAAATAACTTTTTAGATGCTTTCTGTAATATCTTTAAATATCAAACGTCCCACAGATAAATACAGAAAAGAAAGATTAATTAACTATATTAAAAATAGCTATGCTTCAGGAGACACGCTTAGAAAGAACTGAACATGTGAATTTGATAAAGAAAGGTTTTCAGAATGGTTATTCAGCAGAATACCTGGGACAAAGCAAAACAGAAATACTTATATTAATTGCAAGAGAGCACCAACAGTGATAAAAGAGAATAAAAAAGATAATAATGACAGATTTGTAGTACTAAGGGGCTACTGGCAAGGGGGGAGGATTACACTGGCATGTATTTATATTCCACCTAAAACTGCAATAATGGAGTTTAAGAAAATTCTGGGAGAAATAATCAGCTTTCAACAAGGAATATTACTTTTAGGTGGGGAATAGAATTTGATTTTCAGCAGAGAAGATGTGTCTGAGGGCCCAAAAGGGAAAATATAGCAAGGGAGAGTACATTTTTAAAGAAATTTATGAAAATATTTGGCATGGAAGATATGAATTCAGTACTAGTAGTTCAGAGTGAATTTATATATTATTCCCCAAAATACAAAAACTGGGCCAGGCTAGACAGAATTTACATTTCACAGGAACATGTGCATTTAATTGAAAGTCTTGATACATACCCAATAACTAATTCATATCATGTTCCAATAATAACTAAAATTAAAACACAAGGTAATGAAATAAAAATGAACCACTGGCTCCTTCATTCCTATCTGCTGAAAAGAAAAATTTAAGGAATGGGTAGTGGAAATTATTCAGGAGCTATTAGAGAAGATACAATTTTCTTCTGTAACTATAGCTAGGGTGTGAGATAAAATTAAAGTGGAGTTTAAAATTGGGTGGAAATAAAAGAAAGGGAGATATGGTTAAGAAGTAACAGGAATTATTTAAAGACAAATGTTTAAGAATTTCAGAAAAAGAAGAATCTTACAGATCAAGAAGATAAGCAACTGCAGAATGCTAAACAGAAAATTAGGGATTACCTCGATAATATGCATGAGTTTAGAAAGATCTGTCTTAAGCAAATGTTTTTTTTTTTTTTTTAATAATTACTCCAGAGTAAAAAGCTTTTAGCACAACAACTCAAGCAACAAAAAGTAGCTTAGGGAGCCTATAACAGGGAAGATAACAAGAGATCCTGAAGAGATGTTAGAAATATTTCGGAAAATCTATGAAAGTCTGTATAGAGCATCAAATGTTGGAGGTATGATGGGGGAGAAAGAGGTAATTGGTAACATATTTTCTGGGAGTGTAATGTGTTGGCAGGCTTTAAGGATTCCCTACAGACTACTCTATCAGAGATACTGGTTGAGCAAATTGGTGTATATAGGAAAATGATTTTTCTGAGCTATGATACAGAATCAGAATTGCCTAGACATAGTAAGGCCTTGCTGAGTCTAATTATGGTGGCCACCAAAAAGGCAATTACTAGAAGATGGAAATCAAAGTCTAAACCAACTGTACTAGACGTGAAGATGGTAACAGAGATAAAACAACTAGAAATCGGATCTTTATAAAAAGTTAGGAGTATATTACATAGAAAAAAAATGGGAATTTCAGGAACCCAACATACAGGGGAGTAATGAGGTTTAAAAGAATGCAGGATTTGAATGAGCTATGTAATGTTTGACTGACAATGATTGGGTAGATTGTAAATAATGTATAATCTTTGCAATAAAACATTATATCTGTAGTCTGTAAGCAACTTCTTCTTTCGGCTGTTCCCGGTTAGGGGTCGCCACAGTGGATCACCTGTCCGCTCATGATTGTCAGTAGAGTTTTATGGTGTCGAGTTGCCAGCCCAATGTTCCACAGAAGGCACACACATGCACTCACATAGTCTGTAAGCAACTCCACATCATATATTTATTAGAGAATTTTTACTTGGAAGTTTTTGCATAGGAGCTTTTTACCACCATACAAGGTAGCACTATTTTATACTTTCCAAGTGTGTCTCCTGTAGCATAGGTACTTTTAATATAGTTTACTCTTTTTTTTCTGCATTTATCTATGAGACAATTGATATTTAAAGACATTACAGAAGACATCTTTGCTTTAAAAATTATGTCAGTATGGTTTGTGATGTATAATGTTTGCAACTAAGATTATGTCAGTATGGTTTGTTTTAATTTATATAAATGTAAGATTGCCTATGTCACAACTGATAACTTAATAAAGATGTTTCATGATTAAAAAAATCTTTACATGATATTCCTCCTTAGGAGTGAACCTGCAAGCTATCCTAAAAACTATGGACCAATAACTTGCCTTCCAATGATGTATAAACTATACACTAGAAGTGATGCTGATAGAGTTTATAGTAATTTAGAAGAAAACTCAATCATGGCAATAGAAAAAAGGGGTAACAAAAGAAAATCATATGGAACAAAGGATCATTTGTTGTTAAAGTCATAATGGAGAACTATAAAAAAGGGGAAGAACCTAAGTATGGCATGGATAGACTACAAAAAAGCATTTGACAGCATTTCCACATTCATGGATAAAAGAGTGCTTACAAATGTATAAGATACACTCTGCACTGATCTATTACATTAAAGTGACCATGAAACAGTGGCAAACCACTTTGCAGTTAAGCCATGATAAAGGACAAATTATTACTCCAGGGATAAAAATTCAAAGGAGGATTTCCAGGGTGATTCTTTGTCACTGCTGGTCTTTTATCTTGTTCTTAACCCATTAAGCTGTCTACGTAATAAATTAGGTTGTGGCTACAATTTGGCTCCCAGGAAACAGCAAAGTGTAAAGACTTCTCATCTTCTTTTTGTGGATGATTTATTTTAATTCCCTAATCTACTTTTCGACTCTGAAACACATAAGGATATATAGCATATGAACTTGGTTTGCTGGCAAATTTACTTTGCATACAGATCTATGTTTTCCACAAGCAGTTTATAATATCTGTCCAAATTTCATAAATGCAACGATAATGATGTACACAGCTTCTTGTTAAAACACACTTAATGAAACTATCTAGTCTGCTTAATTTTGCTGTGTTTTTATTAACTAAAGGCTGTGAAAGCTTAACTACATCCTGCCTATTTCTAGTGTTGTGTTGTGTTCTTCGACATCCTTCCATGCCTGAAAACACTATTTTTGATGAAAATTAACTAGATTAAGCATGTAGAAGGACTGGAATAAATAAAGTGCTTCACCCAGAAAATGAAAAATATTTTCATCATATCATGATTTTTTTTGCTATATCAGTCTATCAGAATCAATATAAATGCTTCTTATTATATTTTTATACCTCAAAATAACTGTGATAGGGATTGTCATACAAACATTTTCATTCTATTCAGCTTGTTCCGACAATTAAAGTTTATGTACTCATATTACAATACAGCCTAGTGGTAATTAAGTAATGTTTTATTTCTCCATTTAGCTGTTGTCCCTAGAATTCAAAGAATTTCTTTCTGCCTTTTTTAATTTCTCCAAAATGTTTAGGTTTCTAATACCATGGTGGGAATGGATCCCATTCCTAAGTCAAAGTATGATTAAAGTTCATGAAATTAGTATCGATTCATTCTTTGATGTCAGCCAGAAGTGGTCTTCGCAGCACCTGCAAAGTGCCCAGTAATGACTCCTCCTGCAATTCATATGGATTTACATATATTGGTAACATGTCTAGGAATGATTGTAGATTGTTTTTTGTAAGACCCATTGCTCCTACTACTGTTGGAACTGTCTGGGTATCTTTCTTCCACATTACTCTCGTTTCTGCCTGCAAGTCCTGATATTTTACAATTTTGTGTCTGTCTGTACACAATACACTGTGATCACTGAGTGTGGCAATTTCAATGATCAATGCTACTCTTGTCTTTTTTCATGGACCACTATATCTGGTTTTCTAGCATCTCTAACATCTGTCTTTTGAACTGTTGGTAATAGGTGATCTCATGTGATGTAGACTTCATCATTTTCTATGATGCTTTGTGGCTCATGTTTCCAGTGTTTTTCAGCCACTTCAGTACCATAATATTTGCATAATCCCCAGTGCAACAGTCTTGCTTCATTATTATGCCTTTCAGTATACAGTCCTTCTGCCATTAATATGTCACAAACAGCAACAACGTGTGCAACTATTTCCAATTCTGTTTTACAAAACCTACATTTGTCTGTTTCTCCCACATGTTCAATGGACTTTATAAACCAATGTGTATATAGCCCACTATCTTGGGCTGCCAATATTAGCCTTTCATCACTTGGTTTTAATTCACCTCTCCTTAACCATTCCTGCATTCGATCCTGATCAACATGAGGTTCTTTCAGAATTTTTCTGTGCTTGCAACTATATTTATACATTTTCCACATTTCTTGCCTTCTTATCTGGTTCTTCACCTTATATTTTTTCTTTTGTTTTTTGGCACATTCAGTTGCTGCCTGATTTTTATCTGCTTCTAGTTTAATTTCCATTCCTGCTTGATGCCAATATGCTTCTGCTTGACTAAACAGGGAAGTCATCTTAGATTTATTCTCCTCAGGTTTCAAAACTTTCACTATGTTTGGCTCTTGTGAGGTCAGCAGACATGTGCAGTCCCACGATTGCAGATCTATACATGTAATGAATTTCAAGAGGCCCATCCCTCCTTTAGAATGGAGAATATATAATCTTGGTGTGCACTGATTTTTATAAATCATTTGGTGAGCATGAAGCATCCTTCTTGTTTTCTTGTCTAATCTATCCATGTTTTGGGGCCAGTCAATCACTCCAAAACTGTAAGTTATGACAGGAAGAGCAGATTTGTTTATAGTTTGGATTTTGTTCCTAGATGTCAATGCTGTTTTCAGGATTAAAGTCTTCTAAAGTATTCCTTACTAAGTTTTATTTGCATTTGTACGTTTTATTGTTGATCTTTCAACAATTCACAAATATTTATACACTCCTTCTTTCTCAAGTTCTTTTATATCACATTCCTGTCCCAAACTGATATTTTCTTGGAGATTCAGCTTTCCTGCTTTAAAGGTTGCTTTTGCACATTTATCAAGACCAAATTACATTCTTATATCATCTGAAAAAGTTTTGACAACTTGCAGTTGTGCTTTCACTTCCTCGTCTGATGAACTATACAGTTTTAAATCATTGAGAAAGAGAAGATGAGAAGTCTTTACACTTTGTTGTTTTCTAGAAGCCAAATTATAGCCATGGCCTAAGTTGTTAAGTAGACAGCTTAATGGGTTAAGAACAAGACAGAATAGCAGTGGTGACAGAGAGTCACCCTTGAATATCCCCCTTTGAATTTTTATTCCCGGAATAATAATATGTCTTTTATCATGCTTTAATTGCAAAGTGGTCTGCCACTGTTTCATGGTCACTGTAATATAGTTGATTAGTGTAGGGTATATCTTATTTATTTTTAAACAGTCTTTTATCCAAGAATGTGGGATACTATCAAATACTTTTCTGCAGTCAATCCATGTCATACTTAGATTCTTCCCCTTTTTACAGTTCTCCGCCATGACTTTACTTAATGATCCTCCCGGGGATCATGTCAGTAGCCCTGCTAGACAGGGGTCCAGAGAAGTAAATATTGTGGGAAGAAATATCCAGGGAATTTTTATGGCTAGGCTTATATAGGCCTTAGGGCCGATAGTCTAGTACCAACCTATGAACCTATGACTTTCTTTTATTGCCCTTTTGTTCTACTGCCATAATTGAGTTTTCTTCTAAATGACTATAAACTCTGTCTGCATCAATTCCAATGTGTAGTTTATATGGTGCTAGAAGGCAAGTTATTGATCTAGAATTTTTAGGGTAGCTTGCAGGTTTACTCTTAAGAAGAAGAAGCAATGTATTTCCAGTTATTAGCCAGGTTGGTGTCTATTCTGGGTATGCATATAAATAGTTCTTATTCATTGCTAAATCTTCATGGAAAGATGTTAATACTTTTAAATAGATGTTAGGTACTGCATCTGGGCCTGGGGTTTTCCAATTAGATTCAATTTTTTTCTGCTCAGTGTAGGATGGTCAATTAGTATGATGGAGAGAAATTCCAATTCAGATACATGGTATAGCCGCAATGAGAAAGGTCTTGTTAGCAACTCATTACTATGTCAATGAATTGAATAGTGTGCTGTCATGTCAGACCTAACCTGCAGTAATGTTCTCTCTAGCAGCCCCTGCATTTATTCAGCAAAGGCACTCTCCTGCACACATGCGCACACACATGCACACGCATACACACACACACACACATACACAAACTCATCCACATACAAGTCCCTCCACACTTGCACACTTACACTCACTAAAACACACACACACACACTCACACACACACAAACTTATACATACAGACACTGACACCTCTGCACCCCTGTGGCTGCACTGGATTCATACACTATGAATACTCATGTTGTAGTGAATGGGTAACCTCTGTCTTTTGACAATATTCATCTTTTCCTCTTAGAGAAAATATTTACTAGGCTGAGTGGCTTGAAACTAGTTTGTACATTTGCAGGGGAGAACACAGACAGTTTCCAAGATAAGGTTTCCTCATTGTGCTAAGCCTTTCAAAATCCCAGGGACAGATACTGCTGTGAACCACCTGCTTTTTATCCTGTCTCAGGAAATAGTAGGAGTAATGTATTACTTTGAATTGTGATAAATGTAAGCTGCTAAAAAGTATTTCACAGTACATTTAATCTTCTTCAGTACAGAGTATGCATATTGCAGGGTTTAGTGAAGTATTCAGTGTTATTTCCTTCAGACCCCACCCTTCTGCTTAGAGTTCAAAGTTATCAGCAGGTCTTACAGCTTTGTCCACTCTTCCGTGGCTGGCATTTGTCAACAAGGAATAGCTGGTGGCAGATATCTGCTACTTATAGTATTTTACAATAACCTTAATTTTCTATAGTTTCATAGACAAAAACTGTGAAAAATGAGAGTACTTACCAGCTTGTTTATGTACTTTTATAGAATAATTCATCCACATACTTTATATAAAAATTTCTTTAACTACTTTAATTAGAGAAAGAGTTTTGTTTGGCTGTTATACATGTTTTATAGTTTATACTCTACTCGAGTATACTCTATGTACTAAATACTTTTATACTAGGCTGACCAGATTTTTGCAGAATATCCAGATTTTTGCCTCATATTTTGGTCTGTTTCTCATAAAATGTGTTGTTTTCTGGTAAATCACTGTGGACTGAAATCACTAAATAATAAGATACACGAGTTTCAAACTTCATATCCTTCAGAAAACACATTCTAACAAAAAGCATGTTATTCTAGCAACATTCTAAGTTTACAAGAGCAATATTTAAAATTTGTCCCTATTTTTGGACCTTTGCCCCCCCCCTCCATTATTTTACGCTATGTCCAGACAGAAGTTGAGAGGTATGGACTTCAGCAAGGCACAGTGTCAGGGTATAAGACTGTCAGCTATAACAAACAGTGGAAACTGCAGAAAATGTGTTCCCTATTCTTTGTCATCCAGACTGAGACAAATTCCTCCTTGAAACAATGAAAGATATGAATACGAAAATAGATGGTGGGCCATTTGTGATCTGTGGCAGGAAAAACTGGAAATGAAGAAGGATTCCTGGACACTCAGCTTCATATGGGAGTTAAAGAGAAAAATAAATCCGGAATAAGAGTGACTGCATTGAAGATGGGGTTATCTTTTAAAGTCATCCTGAACACCCACCAGAATAAGCAGATAGGATCATACAGCATGCTCCCATAAATTTATAATTTATCACTCTGTAATATGAACTGAATCTTAGAACAGGACTTGACAGCTTTCCCTTCTTAACTGGCTAGCATGTTACCACCAAAAATCCTCATGAGTTTCAATGCTCTACTGTTGACTTCCACTCCATTCCCCTAAAAAAAACAACATTCTCACCTCACTGCAAACTGTATACTTCCTACCATGCTTCTAATGTATGCCAGTTACAAGCAGTAAATTACAGCCATCTACAAATAATAACAGAAATGTACCCCCAAAACTAATGTGTTATAGCTTTGAATCATAAATGTATTCACATAAGAATTAATCAATGTCAAGCATCAGCTAACTCAAAGTAGATATAAAGAACTTTCAGTGTGCTTGCCTTACGTCAAACCAGAACATGCAACACTGGCATGTTTAAGACACACACACACACACACACACACACACACACACACACACACACACACACACTGGACAGAAACAAGTTTAGAGGGGCACTTTGCAGAAGTCAGAAGATGATGCCTGGATAAGCACAAGGACAGAGTGGGAATGGTGGCAAAAGACAAAGTACATCAATTGGCCTCTCTGGAGAAGGTAATAAGGCAACCTGCCAACAGGTTCCTTGCAGAAAGTAGAAGAGATATAGCATTGCTCATAGTATTATGAGTGATTAAACTTATTTAATTGAGGTCAGCAGTAGCAGACAAAAATGCAATGCATTATGCCATAAAAATAGAGAAGTAAGAACATTTGTTAAGCTTACTCTTACAGTGCTGTGCAACTAAGCGGGGTCACTATTTTGGTCAGCCACAGGGCTGTTTTCTACTTGAGTGTTTACATCCTTCCCCTGTAACTAAAGTACACTGACTCTTACATTAGTGTCTCTGACCCTAATTTATACCGTGTACCTTTCTGGCTTTCTACACAAACGTAGATTTCCTGTACCGAAGTTTTACTTGCCTGACATTGAACAAGTAACCCTTCTAAAAATCCTCAAAAGTGTATACTGTTGGTCTGTCTTTCCTGCTAAACATAAATGACATTAAGTGCTGAGTGCAGGTTTTAAGCCCTTACATTAAACTTACCTCTGGTGTGGTGTCTGGAGTCAATCAAGGCCCCCCTCTAACCACTCCTACTGCCTTTTCTCTTCCCTCACCCCCATTTTTCCTCAAACTGGTTAAACTACTACAACTTAGTACAGGCATCATTTTCAAATCTAGGTGCTTAGGATTTCCCCCCCCCCCCCCCTTGGCTGACCTGATGTGACTCACAGTGTAAGTATCTTCATTGTATGGATTTTTTACTGTTTCTTGTGAGTAACTGAATTACCTGATGCTAAATTCTGATTCTGCACAAACTGTTCTATGTTGCAGAATCTCTATAAATACCTAGTGACTTTATTGAATTTCTGTGGCAATATTTGTGTTTAAACTGAACCTGTACCTAGAGAAAGTTATAATCAGAGCTACTACTTGCTACATATGTTTTTAATGTTTAAATTGCTCACACACATTGAGTAAGTGTTTTTATGACCTGAATAACTTGTGCTAGCTATACCTGAATTGCTTGTACTGACAACTTTCCAGTTGTACAATTGTGAATGATTGATTTAGTTTTCCTGGTATATCTGTAAAATCTGGCAAGTGTTTATTTACTGCAGTGCTCTCTTGCTAAGATTTCTTAGCTATACATCCTAGTCCACTCTGAAGTATGCTACTTTACCCCCAAAAAACTTTCTCAATGTACTATTTTAAAATAACTACCTGTTGCTGCCTTAATGCTTACCCTAGAATCTCTGCTTCTCTCTTTTCCTAGTTACCTCCACTAGAACACTGCAGCTGCTGTATAATGGTGTCTACAGGATTGCAATTTGGCTACCACTCTCTCAACAAAAACTCTTTTTCTCCCAGCAATTAAACAGAGTAGGTTACACATATAAAAACATTTGTTAAGCTTACTCTTACAGTGCTGTGTAACTAAGCGAGTCACTATTTTGGTCAGCCATAGGGCTCTTTTCTACTTGAGTGTTTACCTCCTCCCCTGTAACTAAAGTACACTGACTCTTACATTAGTGTCTCTGACCCTAATTTTTACAGGTATACCTTGTACCTTTTTGGCTTTCTACACAAACATAGATTTTCTGTATCAAAGTTTTACTTGTCTGACATTGAACAAGTAACCCTTGTAAAAATCCTCAAAAGTGTATACTGTTGGTCTGTCTTTCCTGCTAAATATAAATAACATTAAGTGCTGAGTGCAGGTTTTAGGCCCTTACATTAAACTTACCTCTGGTGTGGTGTCTTGAGTCAATCAAGGTCCCCCCTCTAACCACTCCTACTGCCTTCTCTCTTCCCCCACCCCCATTTTTCCTCAAATAGGTTAAACTGCTACAACAGTAATTTCATCCTGCACTCCTTCACATAGCCCAGAAAATTATAACCTGCACTGTAGGAGTAAGCTACAACTTACTCTCCTGTAATCTATGCTCCAATGATTGGCTCTCGATCTTCTCCTGGTGTCTTCCCACTCCGCTCCCCTACCCTGCCTCCAAATTCCACCCGCCCCTAGCACCTCTAGCTATATCCCTCTTGTGACCACACCCACTTCCTCTCTATACCAATCACCCCCCAACACCATAGACATGCCCTGTACCATCCTACCTACTTGTAACCACACCCACATCTATTCTATACTATCAGACTCCAACTCTAGACTCCCACTCACATAATTGATCTACCCCACCCCCTCCAACCTACCTAACACTATACTCCCCACTACCATTCAGGCTTTTTCCATCATCCCCTTGTATAATAATCTTTTATAAACACATACAAGACAATTACAACACTATACCACCAAGCAACCTTAATCAACATGCTTTTAAAACCTTCATCCATCTCTATGTTACTACTACTATTTCTTAAACTTTCATATCTTCACTACCTCACCCAACCCTGTACCTCCTATCATTCACACTTCTATCACATAACTAACCATTCACAATTGTATCACATAACTAACCATCTAAACTCCCCTCTCTCACATTCACACCCTTCTATTTCTCCCCATCTATACCATATAAAACACCTCCTATCCTTTTCATACAAATTGTTCTCCTCTCAGAAAAACTCCATCCCCATAGCAACCAGAAACCCCTTCACCATCACAACAGAACCCAATCCTCTTCTTAAACTGCTCAATTACCTCTCTAACCAAATCTTCCATCTCATTACCAGTCTTTTATCAGGTGATATCCATCCCAACCCAGGCCCCTCCACCTCCATTACTTCTTTAAACTCCCAAAGTATAGTCAATAAAGTCACAACCCTCCATGCCTGGCTCATGCATAACAAACCTGACATCCTATCCATTTCTGAAACATGGCTAAAACCCTCTATAAAAGACTCTGAAATAACTCCACCTAACTATTCTATCATTAGGAAAGACAGGACCCACAAAAAAGGCGGTGGAGTAGCTCTCTTATATTCATCTTCCTTGCTAATTACTCCCTACAACAAACCTATTCCACAATTTAACAACACCAAATTACTCCTCACTCTCCTACAAGTTAATAAGCACAAACACATATGTCTAGCATCCCTCTACATCCCCCCTGGGGATAATATTTCCACACTTGAAAATATCCTCTCCTGGCTCTCCAACAATATCAACAATGAAACCATAATCTTAGGAGATGTAAATATTAACTGGGCCTCCATCCAGTCTCCAACTAACCCTCTTAACATCAACCTATATAACTTTTCCCAGCTAATCAACACTGTAACACGTCAAAACCTCTCTTGTGGCAGCATTCTAGATTGGATTCTAGTGTCACATCCCCACTATTATTCAGACAGTGGTACTCTTCCCCACCCTCTAAGCGATCATATGCCCATCTTCACTCACCGACTCCCCTGTATCTCATACCGCACCCACAATTATATTACTACACGCAACCACAAAAACTTTAACCCATCAACCTTCTTAAATTCCCTAAGAGCAATTAACTGGAACAATCTAAGGACACTGTCCTTAGAAGATGCAGTTGCTCACTTTAACTCAACATTCTTAGAAATACTAGACTCCCAAGCCCCTTTGAGGACAAAGAGAATAAAATCTAATTCTGCCCCCTGGCTAACCAAAACCACACTATCAACCATGCGCCTTAGAGATAAAGCCTGGGGACTATATCTGAAACACAAGACCCCAGTACACCACATTGAGTACAAAACCCTTAGAAATAAAGTAAAAAAGCTTATTATCTCTGATAGACAACAATACTTCTTTACACTCCAAAACAATAATAAAACTAATCCTCAAAAATTCTGGAAAGGAATCTCTACCCTCCTTAACCCCAGCAAACCACACACCCCAACCCCAGACTCAAATACCCCAGATTTAGACTTAGCTACTCAATTCAACTCCTTTTTCATTGAATCTATTGGCAAACTAACTTCCTCATTCCTTAGCTCCACCTCACTATCTAATAGACCCCCACCCCCTCCTGCAAACAATCCACCCCTCACTACCACTTCTTCCTCATTCCCATTTACTCACTCTCTATCCTCCACCTCTTCTCCTACTCCAACTTCCACATCACCCTTACCATCCTCAAACTCTCTCCCTCCCCACTCAGCTCTATTCTCATTCAAACCTATACCCACTTCTACTATAAAGAAACTCCTTCAGAAATTGAAGCCATGTACAAACGCACCTGATAACATTCCCTCTTACTTCCTAAGTATAGCTGCTGAAGCAATTGCCTATCCCATAAGCATTCTAATCAACTGCTCCATCCATGAATGTACAGTACCCCAACTCTGGAAGCAAGCCTTTATCATTCCTCTGCATAAAGGTGGCAATAACTGTGACGTTAACAACTTCCGACCCATTGCTATCCTGTCTCCCATTTCTAAACTTCTAGAAAAGTGTGTCCAACTTCAACTCTTACCACATCTCTTAGAAAATAACCTTCTAACCCCTACACAACATGGTTTTAGGCCAAATCATAGCACTATGACAGCCCTCCTCTCCTACCTTGAGACTGTTAATAGAGCACGTGACTCTGGCCAAATTGTCTCTACCTTACTACTCGACCTCTCTAAGGCCTTCGACACTATCTCACACAGCCTGCTCTTAACTAAACTTTCAAAACTTAACCTTTCCCCCTCCTCCGTGAACTGGTTCTCTAGCTACTTATCAAATAGATACCAAGCTGTAATATGGAAAAAGGCCACTTCCTCTTTCCTTAGTACCCCCACTGGAGTTCCCCAAGGATCCATTCTTGGTCCCCTTCTTTTCAATATATTTATAAATGATTTCCACAAATCCATTCCATTCTCAAACATCATCCAATATGCAGATGATTCTACCATTATCTGCTCTGCCACATCTTCCTCTATGCTCCAAAAGCTTACTCAAGAAGCTTTTTCAATTACTGAACATTGGATGAAAATAAACCACCTAGCACTCAATGCCTCCAAAACTAAACTAATGGTCTTTACCCCCTCTAAAACTACTCCCTTCGATATAAACACATTCTCGATTACTAGTCAAAATAACTCACCCCTGGAACTGGTGTCTGAAACCAAGTTACTTGGCGTTCAAATTGATAACCAGCTTAATTTCAATTCCCATCTACAACTAAATATTTAAAAAACCCATTAAAAACTAGGCATGCTCTACCGTCAGAATCAGTACCTTACAAGCTCCTCTAAAATCACTCTCTCTTCCTCCTTTCTTATCCCCTCCCTTCTCTACGGGGCACCATTGCTGACTAATCTTCAGACCTCTCTAAAAAAACAACTTTCCTCTTGCTATAACAAAATTGCTAAGTTCGCTAACAGCCACAGGTCCTCCACCCACCATTGCTCCTCTCTCCAAAAACTAAATTGGCTTGAACTACCTAATCATCTCATCTATACACAGCTAACTCTAGCCCACAAGCTCATTCTCAACCCCTCTCTTTGTCCCTCCCTGTATTCTGCCTTTAAGATGCACCTACCCAATAGAGTTTTAAGGTCAAACAATCAAAACCTACTAGAAGTACATAAACCATCTCATCCCCCAGGCAAAAACTTGCTATCCTTTAACCTAGCCCGTCTCTGGAACTCACTCCCACCATCCATTCGCACCACCTCCAACCATTACATGTTCAAAAAATCTCTTCATATACATCTAAAGTCCCAATGGGAATGTTCTTGCTCCCACCCCTCATAATATATGATATCTTATCTTCCTTTTACGCTCATGTTACTTAACTATACCTAACAAAGCTTATATTCCTTACAAAATAACTACTCTGTATGTGAAACACAATGTCACTTTTCTCAGCATATTCATTTCACATTATCTCTCACTAGATTGTATTGTTTTGAATGCTTCCTGAATTTTGAACTCAAATGTTGTATCTTTATTTTTGTATAATTATTATTAGCAGTCTTTTGCATGTACCTAGTTTGTCTGTTTTTGGAGCTTTTCTCCCCAGGACTCCATTGAAAACGGGTTCTTTTTGGCCCAATGGACTATCCTGGTAAACCAACTGCAAATAAATAAATAAATACATTAATTAATTTATCCTGCAAGTGTATAACCTATAGATTAAAAATAGCCTAAAAATTTGGTGTAAAAAGAAACAAATCTAAATACAGCCAAAACGTTACCTTAACATACCATAAGCCCAGGGAAATACTTGGAGTCAGTGTTATCCCCGCTCCACTCACCCTCGCTGTGCTTGGGCTCACTCTGCTTCCCTCCCTACCCCCAATTCCCACCTGCCCCCACTACTCCTACATTTAAACTATGCTCAGCCACTCCCCTCATACTAAGATCCAATCATTGAACAGCCCTCCCCACACCCATTTTTCTTCTCTTCCATTCTTCCACATCCTGTTAGCACAATCAACCATCAAATGTGACCCACCCACCTAACAAAATGCAAACAAGTAAAAAAATACTAATTACCCTAATGCCTATACTGTTTCAATTTTACCATCTTACTGCCTACGAACAAATACTTGACCATGGTATTCACTACCCACAAAGTCAAACAGACACCCACGACTACACACATAACACCAAACACTGTGCCATCCCCAACAAAATGAATATACGACCCTCAATAATATATCATCCCTGTAAAACCACAAAACACAATCCTAAAGACAAAAACTATATAAAACTAATAAACAAACTCCTAAAGCTTAGAATATCCTGTCATTATAACCTCATAACACATGGGGATATTCATCCCAGCCCTGGCTCACCCACACCCAATAACCTCCACTCCCCTACCACAACCCCCAGAGTTAAGCTACTCCTTTTTACTCCCACTAGTTCCTCCTAGCATTTCACTTAAACATTAGAAGTGTTAACAATAAGATTCCCAACCTACACGCCCTCCTAGCAACCCACCCCTCAGACATTATGTGTCTTATGGAAACCTGGCTAAAACCTAGTACTACCGACAATGAGATACTACCCCCAGGATATAATATACACTGGTTAGACTGTTCTACTAGGAAAGGAGGTGGGATAGCAGTCCTTTACAAAACACTCTAACTGTTAATAGAGACACCATTCAACCACCCCAATTCAACAATGCTGAGCTCCTTATAACCAAATTACAGATTAACCAGTACAAATGTTTAAACATTGTCCGTGGATACATTCCACCAGGCAGCAACTTAAATACCCTAGAGGATATCCTGTACTGGTTATCCACTACTTATCTCCAAGAAACCATAGTTCTTGGTGACTTTAACACTGACTGGCACCCCTGCTCCTCTGAACCCCCCCTCACTCCTATAAACTAATCTGGGTTTAAACAGACCATAACCTCTCCCACTAGGATAAACAAACTGACCAACAGGGAAAGTATCCTGGACTGGATACTAGTTAACAACCAACCCCAACTATATACTGCTGGCACTCTCCCTGACAACCTTAGTGACCATTTTCTAACCTATATCATAAAACATAAGGTAGGAAACCCTCACCAGATGAAATATAAAACAGTGAGAAACAGAAAAAAACCTTGACACTGCAATATTCCTAAAGGAACTACAAACAGTTGACTGGTCAAAACTAAAAAAATCTACCATTAGAAGAGGCTGTAGCCCATTTTAACACTAAATTCATAAGTATCCTTGATTCCCATGCTCCAGCATGTACAATAAAATCTAGATCAAACACAGCACCACGGCTCACAAAAGAGGCCAAATATAAAATCAAAGCTAGAAACAGAGCCTGGGCTAGCTGGAGAACAACCAAAGCCCCACTTGACCATCTAAAATATCATCAACTCAGGAATGACACAAAAAAATATATTTTACTGGATAAAAAATGCTTCTAACATAATCTCCTACAAAAACACCAAAACAACCCCAAAAAGTTCTGGGCAGGCTTAAATCAGCTACTTCATCCAGGGCATTCTACCACCCCAACCCCGGCTAACCATACCCATAGTTCCCCAGAGACCATAGCTAGCACTTATAATAACTTTTTCACTGAAACAATCCAATCCCTAGCAAATCACCTAACCTCCACAAACTTAAACCACATACCTGATTTATCCACAAATCATCCAGAATTTAGCCTCCAACCAATATCCACTAGTTTTATCAAAATTCTCCAAAAAAACTAAAACCTACCACCCTCGCTGCTGAACTCCTCCCTGCAGAGTACCTACAAATAGCTGCAGATGCCATTGCATATCCGATATCTATCCTTATCAACAGAACCTTATCTGAAAATGCTATCCCCTCCCTCTGGAAAATATCCCATGTCATCCCACTCCATAAAGGTGGTCGCTCAATAGACATGTCCAACTATAGACCCATTGCCATTCTTTCCCCACTAGCCAAAATAATGGAGAAATGTATACATAAGCAACTAATGCAATGCCTTACACAGAATAAGTTACTATCCACCTCCCAGCATGGTTTCAGGCCATACCACAGCACCACCTCAGCCCTCCTTTCCTTTACTAATGCCATAAACAATAACAGAAATGACAATAGGCTAACCTCCACCCTCTTCCTTGACCTATCAAAAGCCTTTGACATGGTCAGCCATGAACTTCTCATTCTTTCTCTAAAATCCATTTCCCTCAACACGCACACTATCCAGTGGTTCCAGTCCTACCTAACTGGTAGACAACAGGCGGTACTATGGCAGGGCAAACTCTCCAGTCAGCTACCTCTCACACTTGGTGTCCCTCAAGGGTCCATATTAGGCCCACTACTCTTCTCTACTTTTATCAATAATCTTCACACTGCTATCCCTAAAGCTACCTGTACTCAATATGCAGATGATTCCACTCTCATCTGTTCAGCCACCTCCCCATCCGAACTACAAATCTTAACCCAAAATACATTTAATACTATTGAGAACTGGCTCGCCAACCAATGCCTACTACTGAACCCCAATAAAACTAAACTTCTACTCTTCACCCCCACTAGTAGATCTGCCACACTTTCATTCTCTGTCACATCTAACAATGGCACCACTGTCTCCCCAGATCAACACACTAAACTTCTAGGGTTATCATAGAGAATGCTCTCAAATTTGACCTACAGGTCAACAAAACCGTACAGACCATCAATAAGAAGCTTGGATCACTGTACAGAAACAAGACACTCTTAACCCCACTGGCTAGGACTGAAATCGCCCGATCACACCTACTCTCTACTGTTTTATATGCCTCACCTGTACTCTCAAACCTCAATAAAACCGAACTAAGTAAGCTGTCCCATAGCTGCAACCATATTGCCAGATTCACCACTGGCTCCACCTATAGAACCCATCACTGCCAGAACCTGAAACAACTAGAATGGCTAGAACTGCCCAGCTTAATTCAATTCAATCAACTCTTAATAGCGCACAAAGTTCTGTACCACCCTAAAGATACCCCCTCTCTTATAAATATTATTAAGCCATATAGCAACCTGAGATCCCTACAGTCAGCCAACAAATTACTGATCCAAATCCACAAAGCTAATAACTCAGCTGGTGAATCCCTGTTCACAAACTTTGTTGGCAAAATCTGGAATGCCTTGCCAAACTATATAACTCTACAATCCTCCAAAAGTCTCTTAAAAAAAAAAAACTCACACAGTATCTCAAATTGAACTGGCTATGCCCATGTACCAACCTGGATTAAGTTATAAATCAATAGCATAATCAGTAATTATCATAGCATAATCAGTAATTATCATAACATCTGACTACATCACCATGCTATGTATCCAATCTTATTTGTAATTGCGTGAGAACTCTGAGTCCCTACTAGGGACTAACTGTGAGTTACAATCTTACTTATAAATGTGTCTGTCCATGATAACTGTGAGTCCCTAATAGGGAACATTACCAAACCAATGTACATAAGATATATTGCCACTTTGTTTTTTTTGTATATTCTAATTGTTTTCTAACTTCTTGTGTAACCTTTGTATGTCTGTCCATGAGATCTGTGAGTCCCTACTAGGGAACACTTCTAAACCAATGTACATAAGGTATATTACCATTTTTTGACATGTGCTGAGGAGGGATGATGGGTATCATTTGAAAAAGATGCTAAGGATGGAGCTGCCAGGTAAGAGAGAAAGAGGAAGGCCTAAGATAAGGTTTATGGACGTGGTGAGAGAGGACATGCAGGCGGTTGGTGTGACAGAGCAAGATGCAGAGGATAGGAAGAAATGGAAAGAGATGATCCGCTGTGGGAAAAGGGAAAAGCCAAAGGATGATGATGGCCATTTTTTATATATATTCTAATTGTTTTCTAACTTCTTGTGTAACCTTTTGAATGTTTGACTATGTGGAGCTTTTCTCCCCGGCCCTCTGCTTAAAATGGACATGTATCCGATTGGACTATCCTGGTAAACAAATGTAAAATAATAAAATAAAATAAATAAAAAATAAAAAGTTTCAGATTTCAACAATATATTAGTATTTCTTTGCTGATAACATTTAAACACCTTTCACTATACATCTTCCTTTTAGTGACAGTGTAGTTGGCTCATATGATCATAGGAGCATATGAGGTTGCTAGGCTATTGGCCCTGAGGCCCTTATAAGCCTAGCCAAGTGTTTAGCCCATGTTTAGACAAATCAGCACCAGATGCCCCTGTCCAGCAGGGACATGGGTGGGATCCCAGGGGTATATTTTCTGTTTCCCATCTAGTTTTGCAGGTTGCACTTAAAAAGGGGTAAAGAGGTACTCTGCTTGACGTGGAGAGGGAGTCTGTTCCATAGATGGGGGAGTCTCTGGAACATAAATCTGTCCCACTAACAAGTTTTTTTGATGTCACAGACCAGGTTGAGGCCACATCTGCAGCTTACTCGAGTGGAGCTTGACTTGCGGATATACAGCAGTCTCATCAAGGTGGGGTCCATGATTGTCTTGTATGCGAGGCAGTGGTCACCTCTGAGGAGTCTGTATGAAACTGAGTAGAGGAATAGGGCTTTTAGCCTATCTGTGTATGGTAGATGTTTGAGGCCCTGGATTCTCCTGGTAAGGAAACTCTGTGGTCTCTCCAGCTGCTGCATGTGCTTTGTGAGGTACATGCCAAAAGAATCTTTGTACGCAATAATGAGCCTTATAAGGGAAGAATACAGGGATATTATGACCTCCTTGTCCCGGGATGAGATACCCTTACTTATGAGGTGGACCATGTAGAAGGCTTTCCATACAATGGAAGCAACATGGTGGTCAAAAGTCAGGTTTCTATCAACCTGGGTGCCCAAATCCCTCATGACTGATTGAGTGCTTAGGACGTTGTTATTAGTGTGATAATTTGTGGGGACATCACTCTCCCCAAAGGGGATGATGATGCATTTTTTGGTATTCAGCTTGAGGCCATTTTTCTGACACCAGTCATTTGTCTGAGTGAGACCCTCTTGGAGGATGTCCCCATCACTAGGGGAATTGATGATAGCACCCAGCTTGCAGTCATCTGCAAACTTGGTCAGCTATAGCCCACTGGTTTTGGCCTGCACCTCAGAAAAGTATATCCCAAATAACACAGGCCCCAAGACCAAACCCTGGGGTACGCCACTTGCTACGAGTCTACTGCTTGAGGTGGCTTCCCCTAGTTTGACTACGTGGGTTATATCAGTAAGACAGTTCTACCCATCTGGTAACATATGGATTGATGCTTAGTTGGGAGAGTTTATCTATCATGCTTGAGTGGTGAATAGTGTCAAAGGCTTTGGCCAGCTCAAGGTAGGCGGTGTGCACCATCTTCCTCTCATCCATGACTTTCGTGACTGTCTCAAAGAAGTCAACCAAATTTAACAGACATGACCTCCCCTTGATGAAACCAAACTGTGTGGGATCCAGTGTTTGGAGGTTGCCAATGTCCTTGTTAATTAGGTCCATGATAATCCATTCTATGGCCTTGCAGATCAGGCTAGTTAGGCTGATGGGTCTATAATTTCCTGGTTGGGAGAACACTCCACCTTTGTGTAAAGGGATGACAGTGGCTGTCCTCCACTCAGCTCGGACAAAGCCAGTTCTCAGGCTTTGGTTGAATAGGGTGCTTAATGGTGTTGCACGTTCCTGCCTGAGTTCATGTAGGATGCAGCCTGGGATGTTATTGGGTCCCATGGAGGCAGTATTTTTTCCCTAGTGTAATTCCTCAGACTCATAATTGCAAACCCAGAATTATGGGGAAAAATACAAAAATAAAGGAGAACAGCAAATGCCAAATATCACTGTTCTCTTTTAAAATTGTTTTTTGTAGGAGCCAAGCCCCCCCCCCCCCGTACCCTCGGTGTGGGAAGCAGGTCCCCCACACCCCCTAAACTTATATATATATATATATATATATATATACAAACTTTGTGATCACTGTACTTTAGAGAAAAGGGAATATTTAAAGACTCAGACTTAGCATAAGTTAGTCCACATTTTTGGTCATTCAGTCACTTGGCTCTGGGACTCACACTAGCAAGTCTCAGAATATCAAATGGCTACCACTGAGGTTAAAATGTTTAATAGTGGGAAAGACAGGATGTGCAGTGCTCCTCCCCTCACAAAGATGAAATGTTAAACTGAAATGCACAGATAAAGCCATATTTCCTTCACCACTTCCAAAATCTATTTTTCAATGTCTAATACTAACAAATAAATGTGTTCTACCAACAACTTATAAATACAGTGGTATAAATCAATCACAAAAGAGGTGTGGAGAGATCAGTTATTATTTCCTACATGTTTTGTATTCTAGCTTCTTGTTTTATAGCTCAGGTCTTTGCAGTTGTCATATCCTTTTCATTAGGTGTTGTCATTATCCTGGTACTTGCAGAACTTGGAAGCCTGCAACGCTCAAGGGATCAGTGTGTTACAACTACTTTTAGTAAGCAGCTCCTCAGATGTTAGGTAGCAACACTGCCAGTACAGTGGTTGTACTAAAATTAAAATGAAAACATATGAACTGATAGCAGTTTGTTTTTAATTCTAGACCTGTCAGTAATGATAAATTAAAATGTCAATGCTGAAAAGGGCCTTAATATCCATTACTACGAGTCATAAACTTTGAAAGAGTATCAGTACAGAATAAAGCTGACAATATCAGTGGTGCTTTAAATTTTATTCCTTTTGTGAGTAAAATCATTCGCAGCCTGATCAGTATAACCGAAGAAAAGTCCTAGCCTCCAGTCAGTAAAATCCTGTTCTGCATTGCCCCCACACCCTCAAAAAAGAACGTTTCTGCAGCACTTCAACAAACGCTAACCTTGTACACGGTAAAATATCTGTTGGACAACCTTTTATAGTTGTAAATGTTTTGTTCACTGTGTAACTGAAGACCATACACATGGACACAGACTTTCTTGTAATACAGGCTAAACTTGATTGCTGTGAGGTTTTCTGATGCTCCTGTTGTTTCACACATTAAAATGAACCTACAACACAGAATATAGCTCGATCCTAAGGTCAGCTGCCTAACGGTCAGACAGCTGAATACATGCCTGTACACAGAATAGACTAATTTTTAGAATATTAGAATACAATCATAACTTTCCCTACCTTTGCAACATTATTTATACTCAGTTGTTAGTGAAATTAGTTACTGTTTTAAATCAGTTTGTTTAACTAATGTACAACAAACTTGAACTTGGCATAGTTCTTGTTCATGGCAAGAAACAGCTAGAACTACACTGAGCTCTGGGGCTGACAACTGAAGCTTCTCTGATAGGTTACAAAAGTTAGCTATAAATTATGAAAGAAAATAACATAGAAAAACAGAAAATGAATCAAGTGTTAGAAACAGTGTATACATTCAGAGAATATAAACATTTTAAATATCATAGAAACATTAAAAGTATAAAATATTAATAAAACATGCAAAAAAGTAGTCCTCAAACCATATGATTATAATTGCATTATTTACAGTATTGAAGTATGGTGTCAGAACGTGACAGACCTGTAAAGGAGCTGAGAAATAAGTGCTCTTCTTTCAAAAGCAATTTAGTGTTTTTTATTATGAATGTGATCTTTGTGATGTAAAATTCCACGGTCTGAAAGACTGACTTATAGAAAACTGTATTTGGGGGTGACAGACAATGCCACATGACCCATGACCCTCACAATGCAGCTTTACATATCAAAATTGGATGGAAAGTAAAGGGTGGCAAGAACAGATAAAATTATATAAAGTCAAAATCTCATTTTTGCAAGGGACTCCAGGATGCTGTTGCTGTGGTCTGCTCTATCGTGGTGTTCAGTAAGAACTGATCAAGATATGATGCTATGTGAGTATTTAGAAATTGATAGTGCTCTATCTGTTGTTACATTTGCTGGGAATGCCATTACCAATTTGTTTTAACAGATCCAAATCCAAAATGCATAGTACTTAAAGGAAAGTACTGGAATGAATACTATTAGACAGGGTTTGATGGTGACATCAAAAGTTTCTGAGGCAAATCCAAGCCAAAGATTACATGAATGAGTGCTTGCCCCCTTGGTACAGAAGAGTGGAGCCCTTATTGTGACCCAGGTGACTAGGGTTCAATTAATGGCCCCACCTCTGGAGGAGGTAAGTAGGGAAGAAGTGAAGTGAAGGGATAGACACTCTTCTTGAGGGTGGGGAGGGTAGTTAAGAACTCAGGGATCACTACTGGAAAAACAATGATGTAAGTCTAAAGAAGATTGTTTTTTTAATAAGCATCATAAGAAGATGGTGCACCAATCACTCTTTTGTTTGAGTGCTAATTTTTATTATTTTATATGGTATTTCATTATTTTTTAAGATGTGAGACAGATGGCTGATCATGGGCCATTACTGATATCAATGCATTTCACTGTTTCACTGAGACTTACATATCTAGCCAGTCTGACTGTACAGGTACTACTTAAAAACAAAGCTACTATAATTCAAAATTACATATGGAACCAAATCTGTAATAGATCATGGCAAAGAAGTGGCATCATGCTGTTCTGTAAGTGATGATGATGATGGATTCTGGTGCCACCAGTGACCATTAAGACTTTTAACCAACCTGTTGCTAGTAACACCTAATACTATTATATAATTTAACATTTTTAATAAAAATGCCAAAGCACTCTGCTTGTATATTTGTCATGCAAGCATTTTTCATATGCTTCTCCCTTAAACAAATCATTCTGTTCTTGCCCTTGTTCAGCTCAAATAAATCAGCTATCATAATTGAAAAGTCTCCGTGTGCTGCTTGTCACAGACATCTTTTTACACATACTCATTCTGACTCATAATTGAATCAATACGCTTCTTGTATAACTGCTAACAAAGTGAATGTAAGATCATAACTTCCATATACAAGCTTGTGTTTGTGGCATACAGCCAGTGACCTGTTCTGTACCTAGTAAATGTGAATGTCAGAAACAGAGCTGCGAACATCCACATCATAATTACTACTAACGAAGCATGAAATTATGAAACAATAATGTTCCCCTTTGGGTTTATCATACCATGGCATTTATTTAAAATCACTGTTTAAAACGAGATCAGTGGAGATTGGGGGGGGTACATATTTGCAGGACAGAGTGGAACAGGCTAATTAAATGGGTCAAGAGCAGCATATGTAACTGTATACAATAAAAAAAATTCTGCAGTGGAAGTTATTGGGTGTGTTTCTTGAATCTGACCTTTAAACTGCCTGATAATATACTGCCTCAAGACATTTACTCTCTTCAAAGAGTGTTAGAAAGTCCTGCAGTTTCAATGCTACCCTTATTGGTTCTTCTCCAAAATAGCTGTCATTCTTCAAACAGTGCAGAGGATGCCGGTAAATTGGCCACAACTCTGGCTATTTGAAAGCTAAGTCACACTAGTGAAGGAACAGAAGGACCAGAAGTACAATATCAGCACTTTTGGGACCGAGCAAAGTTAGCGCAGGTAAATAAATCTATAAGGAATTTGAGATCTTTGCATGGTAAAAGGCAAATAGCTAATCAATGCTGGTTCAGAAAAACATATGAAATCCATTATCAGTGACGATTTAAGTACATTGATGAACAAGGAAATAACATTTTGTCATTTACAGCAATCCTTACCGTCCTATAATATGGTCAATGTTTTTTTTTTTTTTAAACTTGAAACTCAAAGAAAATTCTGTTGCTAAATGAAATACCTACACGTTTTGGAAACTGGGGTTCTGATGCCTTTTGACCCTAAGGGTGTATGCATTGTTATTAGGTGGAAATCACTGATCACATGAAGAAGTAAAATGATGTTGCATCTTTTAACATAGTTAAACATCCTGTATCATTTCTTTTTACTTAACTTCTTGACTGGTTTGCTAATAGTCCAAGTGAAATGATACCATTAGGCCATTTCAATCTTCATAGAGTTGATTCAAAGCACAATAATTATTATGACAAAGTAATATAAAATAGCATGTAAATCTTTGTTTACTCAAGTGAAGTGAGTCAAAGGGCACCTAAGGTGCAGGTCATACATTGTTATTGCCACTGTGAATTTTAATATTCATTCAGGACATATCACACTCCAGGTGCGTGAACAGATATTGTCATAACTACTGTTTTAATGCATTCTTATGCTATGTAGTTTACTCTGAATCGAAAGAAACTCTGTGTTGCTACTGTTTAATAACATTAAATCAAAGTCATTTTAATATGTGCTGCTTTACACCTATTGTTACAGTCATCATTTGCACAAATTCCTGCATTATATGTTATACTCTGAACTGGAAAAATTGCAGCATTGCTAGGCAGTGTTAATTAACTAATTAATTAAGTAAGCAAGTAATGCATTCATTTTCTGATTACCCACTTAATTCAATTCAATCATGGGGAGCCAGAGTCCTCCTGAAGAGGTTGCCAGCCCATTACAGGAATTCACATCCATTCACTTTCACATGCCAACGGGTAGTTTAGAAGAATGCCAGTTTACCTACAGTATGTTTTTGTGATGTGAGATTGAACCAGAGAAGCCAGTTAAAAGCCATACAGGCACAGGCAGGACATGCAGACCCCACACAGATGGCACCCCAGCTGAGAACCAAGCTGGCAAACCAAGCATTGTGAAGTTCCCCAACTGCTGCATCACTGTGCTGCCCAGCTTTAATTCAAAGGTCCAAGCTGTTATATTCCTAGAGTCCTAATTACCATTTATTCTTATTCCCATTCATTATAACCAATTATAAGGAATCATACATCAGTTAGTCTAATGATATGTTCTGTGAAAATGATGATTGTCTCTAAAGCTACTAGATTAACAGCTCCCTTTTTGAAAAAGTTTACCCATCCTAGGTGCAAGGAAATATCAGTCATCCATTGTGATTTAATATAGCAATAACCCACGCCTGGGTGTGGGTAATGCTGGATTTACCCACAGTTGGTGTGCTTTGGTCACGAGAGCGAAGCCCGAGTGGCCAAACAAAGACAACCGTGGGTAAATCCAGCATTACCCACATCCAGAAGTGGATTATTGCTATTATACAATGACATTATTTAAGAAAAAAAAAATTACTTTTCTTAAATAATGGCATTGTATAATGCCTCCTTGCTGCCCTTCCACAGCTGTCTGGTATTTTGTGGCAGTTCTGATGTACTGTGCATGCATATGCTTATGCAGTACATCAGGGCTGTGGGCAAAAGCAATGGAGAAAGCAAGATCTCCGTTGCTTTTTACAAACTGTCTCACTATGTTAAAGGAGTTTAACATAGCGAGACAGCTTTAAAAAAAGCAACGGAGAATCTCTGTCTCACTATGTTAAACCCATTTAACATAGCGAGACAGTTTTGAAAAAAGCAATGGAGAAAAAAAGATCTCCGTTGCTTTTTACAAGCTGCCTTGCTATGTTAAACCTATTTAACACAGATAGGAAGATCTCCGTTACTTTTTTTTAAAGCTGTCGCGCTATGTTAAACTCGTTTAACATAGCGAGACAGTGTGTAAAAAGCAACTGAGATCTTGCATTCTCCGTTGCTGTAAAGAAAGAGTTATACTAATGGAAAAAGTCCAGGCGACCAGACCTTTTTCCATTACTATAACTCTGATTTACAGCGTGCACGCTGACCAATCAGCGTGCACGTTTTGGAATATTAATGGGGGGTCGTTGTATAAATACTGTTAATTAACTCTGTTAATCACTAATATTCTTGGAGTTTTGAAGAAAAAGCCTTTTAATCTTTTGTTGGTTTGCCTTATGTTAACAGCCAGAAGGGTGCAAGATTATTTCACAGTGAAATATTTATACAAATTTTAGGGATTATGCTGTCTGCAGCCATTCTCTCAAAGTCATAAAGAATTTAGCATGTTTCCAAGCTAGAATGCAGATTAGTACATATGAGTGTTCCTTACTGTCTGACTAGTTAAGTCTCTATAGCAATGTGCACCTGTGCTCTCTATCTCGCTCCCTACCTTTCCCTGTATACCCCAGCATGTACCCTGTATTATTAGCATAGCACAATTAAACCACATCTGTACTCAACACATTTTTGTATGGGACAGAATAGCAATGATAGCATAACAATAGAATGATGCCTACAGCTTCTCCCTGGTCTATATTTTTTTACTTAATAGTACGTGGAAAAAAGATTCTTGAATATAACTTATTCCATGGCAATGAGTTAGCTTTCTGTATGCTGTTGTGAGGGGGGGTGCAAAAAAAATGTAGATTACCAACATCCCGAATCATTCCAGACTGGATTGGTTGAGTTCTTAAAGACTTGATAACTCCTCATATAGATACTGAAACACAATTTAAGAAAATAAGATCAAAATGCAATTATTGCAATCCTACACTTACTTCACTTAGTATAGAATAGAGGATGTTTAAAATCATCAAGCTCTTCTCCTTGACAACAAACTCCCTGATCATTGCTCCCACAGGAAAGCATTGTATGTATGTTTTTTATTTGTGCAATAGCACTGTTTCCATCTCTGTGGGCTCTTTTTCTCTCCAACTACATGGCAATGGAGTTAGTATATGGAGCTATATAAGGGATGTAGGAGGCAGAACCCTTCACATGAGAGATGTAGGGAAGGAGTGTGCTAGCCTGCAAAAAAATGCTATTTTGTGGACCTCATCAAGTTGAAGTTCTGACGAGTATATTTTATCTGGTTTAAGCGTTAGGGAAACTAAACGTAATGACTCATCGGGCAAGCAAGTAACAACATCTGATAATTTAGCAATGTCATAAATACTTGCTGAACTAAAGTGTGTTGCTGTCTGCAGTGTAAAATAAACAGTGAAATGTATTATGTAGGCTTTGTTTCAATATTTTATTTAACTTTCAGGTGCTCATTTACATAACTTAATTTAATAAAGGACATATAAAACACAGTCACTATGCAAAATACTATACTAAATTAAGACGACTTATTTGTAACAAATGTGTATCTTTTCTCTGCAGTTACGTTCTGAAATTTGCACTTATTTTTCAGTAGCCTCCTTTCACTGAGCAGTACAGCACACAACAATGCGATAATATTCTCAAATTTGTAATGTTTATAATAGTATACTGCCTTCTTTAGAACAATTTGGAAATATTTGTAGTTCATAATTTCCCTTTGCTATCATGGATGGATATATTAGTTCTTCCAATAATCTGAAATATGTTCTGCATCATCCAATGAATAGCTCAAGGGAAATTTAAGTGTTATTAACATAGTACCGTATGTCCGAATCAAATTCTTAGATTGTCAACAAAACACCAGCTTCAGCAAAACAAAATAAAAATCTATCCTTTTTATGTTTTTGCAGGGGGCAAGCCCCCTTGCACCCCTCACACCCCCTGCAAGTTATATATACCAACTCTGAGATCGCACTACAGTGAGGAAGAGGGTGCCCCAATCACCCCAACCCTCACTGTACCCCAATCTCCATTCTGAAGCTACGAGTACTGCATGATATGTGCACCTGGTATTTTGTTGATCTAACTTCTGGTAATGTAAACGTTCAGTGTTGTGGAATTTCTGTGTTGTCGTCATGATCTTCAGAATTACTGGTAAGTGATATTTCAGTAAAGTCAAGTAGACTTATACATATACTGGGTAATCAATGGTCAGTTAATGTTTCATCTAAGATGGGCAGATACATTCCTCACTGGGGATTACCTTCCGCACAATTATTTTTAGTAGAAAAGTGTTTTTTCTGCTGAATAATTGTATGGCATTTCTACCCCTGTGAGTGCTTTATTTTACTTCACAAGCTTTTCTGTGGAGCTTATATTTTAGTTACCAGGTTTGTCTTTGGTAATTTTTTTAACAAAAATTTACTTTTTCTGTCAAAAATTGTAACTAACTCTTCTCTGCTCCACTGATCAATTATCAGAGCATATTCTCAGCTGTAAGCCAGCCCTGAGAGCCTATAGGGATTTTCTTTTTTTTTCATCATCTTTATTTTTGTGAGTAAAAGTATGCTGCCACTATCTTATTATGAGGAGTTAGTCCAAGTGTATATGGTGCTTGTCACTAAATCTTTTTAACTCAGCAACTACATTTTTAGTCAGAAGGTACCAACGACTCTTCTTGGCAATGCTATCCATCTGTGAGAGTCATTTCACAGCTAGAACATGGACCATGGTCCTGCTAAGACTATCACTTCTTCACCAAAGCTGCAAAAAGAAAAAAGGTTTTCCAGGAGGCCTCAGTCATCAGTCCAGCTTACTCCTTGCCTCAGCCACTGATGGGTGACTGCTGTGCCCATCTGTTGCTCCTCAGACCACCCATTTCTTTCCCCTGGTCCCCTCTGCTGTTCTTCCACAAGATGCTCCATGCAACAGGATTCGGGAATGTCTGCTGTGGATATACAGCCAGCTACCATTGCTATGGTAGGGGGAACCACTGTTGCAACTTCAAGGAAGGTATCAGGGGAAGCTTCTTCTCTGTACCTTACTGAAAAGCCTCTTCCTTGGGGTAGGGACCTTCTGTTGAACCATTCCTTTTCAGGGGGTCTCCTAGGAAGAAATAGCATAAGTACAGACATTTTTGCTCTCCTGAAGCAGATAATTGGCCAGGTGTGGCAGAAGAATTTTTTTCTTTTTTGGCAAAAGGATTGTTGAGAGCACTATTGTCTCTGAGTGATGATTGTCCTCATCTAGATAACCGAGAAAGAATTTTTCCCTGTCAGATTCTGATTCTGATTCTCAGTCTGTAGGACATGATTTAGACTGAGACTATCTTTTTTATATCCCCTCATGACAGGTTGGAGATTCTGACTCTGAAGAGAGGCTGTCCTCAGATTCCCTTTCTGATGAATTGTCTTTTTCTAATATTAACATTGGTGTTCCATAAGCCTCTGTATTAGGCCCACTTTTATTCTCACATTTTATTAATGACATCACAATGATCTGCACAACCTCAGCATAACTGTGTGTGCAGATGATATTGTTTTACTTGAAGCTATCCATACTCAGCAGTTTTACAACATAATATACAATCTAAGTTCACCAATCTGTACAACTGGCTTCACACAAACAAACTTCTCATTAACAGTACTAAGACAAACATTATAACATTCTCTACAGCAAGAAGATATCATCCCTGCCTGCATTAACAATAAAAAACCCTAAAGGAAATGCCATTCCTAATGTTACACAGCAAAAATGTCTAGGTATAACACCTGACTCTATTATGATCTTTAATATTCACACAGATAATATCACCGGCAAAGTCATTGCACAGTTGAAACTATGTTACCACATTTTTTTTCTGCAATTATAGCCATAGTTAATAAAAGAGCATATCAGGTCACTGAAGGTATTTATTTTTTAAAATGTAAAACCAGAGAAGTAAGTTCGTAGAAATCATATTTAGTGACAGTGGTTGTATGACTCTGGAATTGGTATATACAAATTCAGTGCTTCATGGAGGTGTCTCCCACATGGCGGGTGCAGGGGGGGGCTTGCCTCCACACACACACAAAAGCATTTCTTGAAGATGATCACTGAAAGCAATTTTGTCAAACATTTTTCGATGTTTTTACATTTGCTGAAACTGCCTTCAGCAACACAGCATGAATCCACAAAAATGTGTTAATATCCAAGCTTGAATGTGCTTTACCCCTGAATATACTTACTCTTCAAATAACACCCCAAATATTCAAATAACCAAAAATAAAATAATCAGATTTGGTCTCCTAGCTAATCTCAGTTGCTATCATTGCTTACTATTAGAAAAAGAACACTGTTTCCCCATTAATTATAGTGCCATTTTTTTGCTAAATACACTTGTATATAACATTCTTAGACTTGGGTATAATCCACCCCTTAAAAGAACACTTCAAATAAGAGACCAAAGCTACACTGTTAGAAGCTCCCAAGAAAATGCTCTAACACTTGTGAGATCAAGATTTCTACTTACCATTAGAGAAAAAGTTTTTTTCAGAATAAGACTGGCCACAAGGAACCAACTACCCAATAAAATAAAAACTTGTGAAACTCTGGACATTTTCAAAAGAAATCGTAAACATCTACAGTATTAATCTAAATGCACCTGCTTTCTACATAGTAGCTAGCTGCAACTAAGTTGTAGACTCTGTATAAACTCAATGAAGTGAACTTCCCTCCCACAGGGAAATATTGTAAAGTTTATCACAAAACTCAGCACTGTTTGTTATACTTTGCACAATATATGTGAGTGCAATATCTGATTTTTTATTTGTATGTTTTTTTTCCAATTTATACTTACACAAATACTTCCTACTTTGTTAAAGTATTATACAAGTCTTCTGTTGCATCTAGCACTGTTAATCTTTACTTGGGTCATGACTGAAAAGGGTTAGTAAACCAGTCCACTTACCCAGTTAACAAACTATAACTAAATAAATACAATGATTTTTCTATTGGAACAGTAAGGCATTTCTGAATCTCAACAGATATGATTTATTGCAGGTCATTTTTTCTCAGCCTATACATATTCCTTCAGTTTTGCCATTCTTAAAAGATCCATTTTTCGTGGCTGTACATTTCCTGGCTTCAGCCAACTGCTTCTAAAAAGTTTGATAAGTTGCATACAGTGCCCCAGTATCATAATGTTCATTTTTTCTAACCTTTTAACCTTAGGACAGTCCCTGCAGTACATTCCTTGTCAAAGTCAGCTTCTTTTAGCAGCCAGCCTGACTCCTTAGGACAAAATGGGAAAGATTTTGGATAAATTCGATAAATCAGTTTATTCTTCTTCCACCCTGGCCATCAGAAGAATTATGAATTGTCAGGTAGACATGGCTACATTTTTGCTGACTTCTTGTGATAACGTAAGGAATTTAATTGCCGATCTCCATCCTTCAGACACTAAAGCTTCTTTGAAACGTGCTTATGAGTCTGCTGATAATGTTTCTACAGTTGTCTCTGTCTTTTTTTTTTTTTTAGTAAGAAACATATATATTGAATTATCACTTATGAAATAAGCAATCATACATTTATATAAATTAAAACAAACCATGACATATTTTCAGTTCCAAGCATTATACATCACTTAAAATCTTCTGTACAGTCATTGTCAGTCAAACATACATAGCTCATTCAATTCCTGCCTTCCCTTAAACCTCATTCCTCCTCCAAAACATTATTCTACATGTATTGTTCACACAATTCCCATTTTTTTCCTGTAATTTGCTTATACCCCTTTTCTAAAGATCTCACTATGACTCCCCACCACTGAACCAATAATCAAGGAGCCTCAATCGGCACCAGTGGGGGACATTCACTGGGAGGCTAACAAGTGCACACACAATATTTCCAGATGCAGCTCTCTGCATCAACTGCAATTTCCCTTAAGAGCACACAGAGACCAGAATCAGTCTAGGGCTGGTTCCTTTACCTTCCTCCAGATCCCCAATAAGACTCCCCACTGTTACAGCTATAGAGTTGAGATCTCAGCTGAGTGACCAAGCCTAGACCTCCAGCACCCTCTCTGTCCAACCAGTGCTTTGTGTCCCTACCCAAGTAGCCGACACACACACACACACACACACACACACACACACACACACACACACACACACACACACACACACCTAGAAAAGGCAGGCACAGGTTTACTAGCTATGCCCCCTTCTGCCCAGACTATAAGGTAGTTATCACTGCCACCCATCATGTCCTTTTCAGCTACTTTAAAGCCCTTAACAAAGGGTGTCCAATCTTACTGTGTAATATTAATATTAACACAAATGGTAGTTTGACCAAGAGCAAGGCTATTAGGAGTGGCCCACACAGTATCACCAAATAAATATGCAAGTACTCTCAAAAGTTAAATATCTCTACATAGATCAGCTACAACAAAAGGTTTAAATATATTTAATAATAAATGATAAAAGAGCAAGATGAGACTATATATATATATATATATATATATATATATATATATTTTTTTTTTTTTTTTTTTCACAATGACATCAGAGTTCAAAACCACAGGAAATATTTAAAATAACATTGCAGGACATTCTCAAATAAATAAAAATATCTAAACTAAACTTTACTATATTCCTGACTGTATCTAAGGGAATTATACTATCCCCTAGTAACTTACTTCGTTAGAGCAAGACAGATGTGGTGAATGGATCTTGTCAGGTCCAAGACAGAATAGAGAATGCTCTGTCTCACTAAGAGACTTCTCAGATTAATATCTAAAATATTACTGCTGGGATAGCTTGCAGAATGACATAATTTCTTGTCATCTGACTTTTAGTTCCCAGGCCTAAAACAACTATTGATGGCATCTGGCAGCATTTAGCAGCTACCTGTAAAAATATACAGGCAAGGGCATCTCCTCAGATCTCTGGCAGATGCTGGAAGTCATAAAACAATTGCATTCCTTCATACTTTCAAGACTAGTAATTAATTCACCCTAAAGACAATACAGAAAGTTTCCTAGTACAGACATTGTGTCTCTTTCTACCTTGAAAACTGAAAGATACCATCTTTTATAGTCTAGCCATAAAGTAATTTAATTTCAGTTGTTTTTTCTAAAATTTACTAGACTCAGGTTAACCTCCTCTATCCCAGTTTCAACTGTTAAAATATATACATTTAAAGAGTTACAATAGTACATGTACATTTCTGTTCTTTTCCAGTAAGGCACACTGTGGTTACATTTCAAACAGCACTTTGCAAATACCTTTTCAACACATATGTCTGTACAAGCAGGTTGAGATACACGACATACAGTTCTAATACATTTGTAACATAAGCATCTTGCATAAATAATTTTGATATTCACCAATGACATATAATATTTACAAAATTCCAGCTAGCTGGCCTGGAAGCATCTCCTTTCCTCACACCCACTTCCACTTTTTTTATCTTTGTTACTATAGTTGCTGCTTCTAGTACAGTTGATTTATACCTTGATTTCCATATTCTAATACTTGTTTTTTTGGCAACCACCACAATTAAACTCAGCAAGGCCTTTCTATGTCAAGGCAATTCCAATTCTGTATCACAGCTCAAAGCAATTATTTCCTTAGTTAAACCAATTTGCTCACCCTGTATTTCTAACAGAGTAGTCTGCAGTGACTTTCTAAAGTCTGGCAACTCATTACACTCCCAAAACATATGTTCCCAGTTACATCGTTCTTCTCCACAACATCTCCATCAGTTGCCCTTTACTTGAGGAAGAATTCTTTGGAGTCTGCTTGGGGTATAAAACACTTCTAAGCAAAGATCCTACATCTTCAAGACTTTACTGCATATTTGGGAGGCGTACATACATCCTCCCATTGTTAATTGCTTATCTGATCTCTTTTCCCAGTCCCTTTCAACCTCCTCTGATTGATTCCTATAGTTATTATGCAATATTTTATATGTCCTGCTAATTATTTTTTTAACACCAGCTTCTATTCCAGATTTTACAAATATCTCTACCAGTGCTTGTCTTTCACTTAGGATCCCCCTATTCCTTTCTCTTTGCCTAAAGTCTGATATCAATACTTGATAGGGAAGACAATCTCTAGCCTGCAGTTCAAATGAATTATTGGCCTTCTCCCATTTTATTACCTTTCCCTCTCTAATTATTTGCTCCCAACACCTTGGTTCCTTTCCCAGTTTTCTTCAGTAAATTCCAGCCCCCTCTTGCCTATTCTCTGTATCCCAAATTTCAGGTCATCCCTATTATCAGAATCTCCCTTCTCCTTTCCCATGCTAGGTTGTTCTTAGAATACTTTCTGCTGCTTTATGAATATAATATTCTGTATATTTGTTATTCTCTTTTAGGATTTGCATCCAAAATCCAAGTTTCACCTTATTTCTTGAGCTTCCCCATTTCAACATCATCCCTTTAAACTTTGAATTACAGCGTTCTGCTTGTGCTATGTATATCCTTTCCCATGCTAGGTTGTTCTTAGAATACTTAGAATACTTAGAATACTTTCTGCTGCTTTATGAATATAATATTATGTATATTTGTTATTCTCTTTTAGGATTTGCATCCAAAATCCAAGTTTCACCTTATTTCTTGAGCTTCCCCATTTCAACATCATCCCTTTAAACTTTGAATTACAGCGTTCTGCTTGTGCTATGTATATGAGCCTGCTAAATCTACTAAATCAATTACTAGAAAACGGAAATCAAAATCAAAACCAACTTTACTAGAAGTAGTGAATACAGTAACAGAGATAAAACAACTGGAATAGAGATCTTTAGAAAAGGGAGAAAGGGGTAGGAGCAAACTACATGGGATAAAAATGGGAATAGTGGGAACAATACATACAGGGGAGGAATGAGGTTTAAAAGAAGGCAGGACTTAAATGAGCTATGTAATGTTCCACACTGAAAATCATACAGTGGATATAAAAAGTTTACACACCCCTGTTAAATGCCAGGTTTTTGTGATATAAAATTTCAAAACTTGTTCCCACCTTTAATGTGACCTATATCCTGTACAGTTCCATTGAAAAACAAATCTGTTAGGGAAAAAATATAAAAAACAAAAAACGTACAATACGCTGGTTGCATAAGTGTGCCCACCCCTAAACTAATACTTTGTTGTGTGTGTGCATGCCCTTAAACTAATACTTTGTTGAAGCACCTTTTGATTAAATTTCAGCATTCAGTCTTCTTGGGTAGGAGTCTATCAGCATGGCACATCTTAACATGGTGATATTTGCCCACTCTTCCTTGCAAAAGTGCTCCAAATCTCTCAGATTATGAGGGCATCTCTTGTGCACAGCCCTCTCCAGGTCACCCACAGATTTTCTATTGGATTTAGGACTGGGCTCTGGATGGGCCATTCCAAAACTTTAATTTTCTTCTAGTGAAGCCATTCTTTTGTTGATTTGAATGTATGCTTGGGTCACTGTCATGTTGAAAGGTGAAATTCCTCTTCATCTTCAGCTTTCTAGCAGACGTCTGAAGGTTTTGGGCCAAAAGTGACTGGTATTTAGAACTGTTCATAATTCCCTCTACCTTGACTAGTGCCCCAGTTCCAGCTGAAGAAAAGCAACTCCAAAGCATGATACTGCCACCACTATACTTTACAGTGGGGATGATGTTCTTTTGGTAATGCAAATTGTTGTTTTTGTGTCAAATGTACTTTTTGGAAATGTGGCCAAAAAGTTCAACCTTGGTCTCATCAGACCATAACACATTTTCCCACATGCTTTTGGGAGACTTGATGTATTGTTTTTCAAATTTTAGCTGGGTCTAGATGTTTTTCTGTGTAAGAAAAGGCTTCCGTCTTGCCACCCTTCCCCATAGTCCAGACATACTGCGAATACGGGAAATTGTTATCGCATGTTGTACAAAATCAGTACTTGCCAGAAATTACTGCAGCTCCTTCAGTGTTGCTGGAAGTTTCTTGGCAGCCTCCCTGACCAGTTTTCATCTAGTCTTTTCATCAGTTTTGGAGGAATGTCCAGTTCTTTGCAAAGTCACTGTTGTCCCATATTTTCTCCACTTTTTGATGACTGTCTTCACTGTGTTCCATGGTATATCCAATGCTGTACACATTTTTTGTACCCTTCTCCTGACTGATATCTTTCAACAATGAGATCCCTTTGATGCTTTGTCAGCTCCCTGCGAACCATGGATTTTGCTGTAGCAGACAACTGAGTAAATGTCAGGAAAATCCTACTAGAACAGCTGAACTTTATTTGGGGTTAATCAGAGTCTCTTTAATTGATGGCAGGTGTGTACCCAAGAAGACTGAATGCTGTAATTAAATCAAAAGGTGCTTCAACAAGTATTAGTTTAAGGGTGTACACACTTATGCAACCAGCGTATTGTACATTTTTTTATTTTTTATATTTTTCCCTGACAGATTTGTTTGTTTTTCAATTGAATTGCACAGGTCACATTAAAGGTGGGAAAAGTTTTGAAATTATTTATTGTGGTCTCATTTTTTTATATCACAAAAACCTGGCATTTTAACAGGGGTGTGTAAACTTTATGTCCACTGTGTGTGTGTGTGTGTGTGTGTGTGTGTGTGTATGTATGTATGTATGTATATATATATATATATATATATATATATATATATATATATATGCATGCATATAAAATGTATGATTGGTTATGCCGTAAGTGATGGCTTAATAAAGAGATGTTTCTTGTTTAAAAAAAAGGGCAGGAATTTAATAATGTATGTAATGTTGCTTATGTTATATGATATGTAGCAATATATGTGAAGTATAATGTTTGTTAATTTAATACAGTTTGATTACTTTTGTATAAATGTAAATTTGCCTATGTCATAAGTGATAATTCATTAAAGGTGTTTAACAAAAAAAAAATTTCAGACAATGTTAAAAGTGAAATTTTGAATGGAATAAAGAAGTGTTATTTGATCCTTACTATGGGGGAGGTCTTCAAGGAATTTGATGAAAGGGGAAAGTTAATTCAGGGGGTTACACATATTTTTCAACCCTCCTTTCCACAATATAACCAAAACATTTCTTCCAATTCAGGTTCCTATTTCAGGCAGTAGCACAGGCATTTCCAACAAGGTTCAAGCAAACAAAAAATGCAATGCCCAGGAGGTTTAAAAAAGAAAGGAGGATCTTCCTTATACCAAGCACAACCTAAAATAATCAGTATGGCCCCCTTCAGGATTTTTCCCTTTCCCAACACTGGTAATCATGAAAATCTATCCAAGAATTAGATCTTCACTTACCTTCATGGCACCAGATAACCCGAGACATTTGGATCATTCTAAAAGTTACAGTTGGCAGCGGGAATCCCTTCTTCATTTCAAGTGATCTCACATTCTCCCAATCAAACTGGCCTGTTCCCACATATTCTAAATCAGATGCTGTTTCAGGGGTTAATAGAATCAGTTCCCCAGGGCAAAGAGGGAAAGGGTTTTATTCAAACATGTTTCTGATGCCAAATAAAGAAAGGACTTCGAGACAGCCACAGAATTTTCTTTTGTAAACCTTCATTTCTTAATTCCAAAATTCAAAGTGCTTTTATAACATTCCTCCTTCCAGTTTTCTGATAACATTGGATTTAAAAGATACTTAACATGACATTTCAATCAGCAGAAACTTCAGGCAGTTTTTGCATTTCTCTGTGACTGGTTTGCATTTTAATAAGCTGTGCTGTCCTCTGATATATCTACAGCACTGAGTGTGTTTACAAAGTTTCTGGTTCCTGTAATAGCCCACTGCAGGTTACAAGGCATTCATATTTCCATTATTTAGACAATCTGTCTGATTTTTGCATATTCTTTCATAAACTGGCAAGAATTTCTGGTTTGGGTAGTAAATCTATTTGTCAATCTGGGATTTCAGGTGAACAGAGAGAAATCTTCTCAAATTCCATCTCACAAGGCAGTGTTTCTCGGATGCCTTCTAAACAACACTTATGATGACATTTCTTCCTCAAAACAAAGTAAAAAGTTGCAAGTACCATTTCTGAAATATTCAAACCAGACTCTGGCATATGCCAGAGAATATCACAGTATTCTAGTGTTTTATGGCCCCTACTATTGACACAATTCCCTTGACAGGACTTCACATAAAAAAGATTCAGTGGTTTGTCAAATCAGTTTTGATTCAAAACCAGCACCTTCTGTCACTTCAAATTCAAGTGCTGGGGTTTGTGAACAGGGAGTTGAACTGGTGAGTGAATGAGCTGTCTCTCAACATGGGTCTTTCCTTCTCACTGCCCACCACCACTCAGTCTGTAACAACAGATGCTTCAGACTTTGCTTGGGGAGCAGTGTCCAATGGAGTGAAAATACAAGATCTTTGGGACAAACAAGACAGGTTAAAACCCATAAATGCCAAGGAAATGATGGCTCTAATAAATGCTCTCAAATCTCTGAACCACCTTAGGAGTCCATCCCTCTGGTAGTAATCACAGACCACAACACAGTGATATGGTACATAAATAATTAAGGGAGAACTAGGTCCTACCCCCTTTGCAGACTAGCTTTGGCAGCCTGGGACTAGCAGCTCATTTCAGTTTGTCGTTTTAGGCTACATACATTCTGACAGAGCAAAACATTGTAGCAGACAAGCTAAGCAGGACCAGGACAGACCTCCATGAATGAAAGTTACTCACAGGGGTCTTCCAAGAATTGATTCACCTGTGAGGAACTCAAGTAGATCTGTTTGCCCCCAGTCAGAACAGACAGTTACAGAAATTCTGCTCCAGGACTCCTTGCAAGTAGGACTGGAAGACAGATGCTTTTGTCATTCCTATGGACAGAAACGTTCCTGTATGTTTTTCCACCCTTCCCTCTAATAACCAGAGTTCATCTTAAGATTCAGAAAGATTTTCCAAAGATAACTGTGGTGAACCCTGTGATGGATCCCTACTGCAGGCCAGCAATCAAGGAGACTCAGTCCTCACCAGTGATGCCGGTGAGGGACAGTTACTAAGAGAAAAGATGGATTCACACTATTTTCAGATGCAGCTCCCTGCACCGAGCACAATTTCCCTTAAGAGCACACAAGGAGCACACTCCAGACTTGGGGCTGGACTCTCCTTCTCTCTCCAGACCCACACAAAACTCCACACTGACCACTTTGGGAGCTCAGCCCCTTTCTGCCCAGACTCTGAGGTAATCACGTTGCCACCAGTCAGCTACCCTAAGGCTCTTACAAAGGATACCCAATTATACTGTGTAAAATTAATACTAATACAAATGGTAGGGTCTGACTAAAGCAGCAAGGCTTTCAGGAGCTACCACAGTGTTGCTAAAACAAGTATAAGTACTCTCAAGATGTTAAAAGTATTTTCTAACAGACCAACCACAATGAAAGGTATTAACTATTTAATGATAAATAATAAAACAGAAAACAGGAAAATACTGAATGCAATAAACAAGAGTTACATCCCCAGCTGTATAAAAAAATAATAAAGTTTGACAGTTTCTCACAGATGCAGAAAACAATATTAAATTATTCCCACTAAATGTCTCTGACTGACTAAAGAATTACTGTTCCCTGACTGCATACTAAAGCAAGGCAAGCTGATGTATGCTGAGTATCTTACCACAGCAAAAGCCAGATGATGTCTATTCTTTGTCTGTGTGGACATGTGAGAAATACAGCCTGTCAGAAATCTTTCCTGTCAGGTTCCAAAGAAACCAGATGCTGGTTAGAGGATTACATCACCTCTGGTCATGTGACTCTCGTACAATACACACACAGAGCTTTGCTAAGATCTGTGATAGCATCTGAAAGCTTTAGCCTTCCAGGGTTCTCTGACAATACATATACATTTAATTAGTTATAACAATACAACTTAATAGACATGCATACATTCTTTCTGTCCAACAGGACCTACTGTTGATGCATATTTAACACAAGTAACTTTACACAAAGTTGGTTCATAGATTAGTACTAGGCTGATTGCCCTTGTGGGCCATTTTAAGCCTAGTCAATTACCCCATGTGAGAATCAAACCATGCACCTAGTGTCTGTAAGGTAAATACCTTAACCATTATGTCAACCTCATAACTATCTATTTTTATAATATATCTTTAACTCAAATGGCCACGGTGGTGCAGTGGTTAGCGCTGCCGCCTCACAACAAGAGGTTTTCCGGTTCGGTCCTCGGCTGGGGTGCCTTCTGTGCGGAGTCTGCATGTCCTCCCTGTGGTTGCGTGGGTTTCCTCCAGGTGCTCCAGTTTCCTCCCACATCCCAAACACATGCTGTAGGTGGATTGGACATTCCAAATTGGCCCTAGGTGTGTGTGTGTGTGTGTGTGTGTGTGTGTGTGTGTGTGTGTGTGTGTGTGTGTGTGTGTGTGTGTGTGTGTGTGTGTGTGTGTGTGTGTGTGTGTGTGTGTGTGTGTGTGTGTGTGTGTGTGTGTGTGTGTGTGTGCCTTCTGTGGAAGGTTGGATGCCGGGCTGGCACCTAGGCAATGTAAAACTCCACTGCCAGTCATGAGCAGATAGGTGATCCGCTGTGGCAACTCCTAACCAGGAAAAAGCTGAAAGAAGAAGATCTTTAACTCAAACATCTGTATAAATCAGTGTGATAGTCAAATCATATAAAATTCTTTACAAAACTCCAGCTAGCTATGCTGGCATATGTACACATGTACTGCTATACTCTCCCTGGCAATGAAGAAGGGTTTTACCCAAATGTTTTGTGAATGTGAACAAAAACTGAGATACTATTAAAAATCTCTGGTGTTTCGGAAGATGTTTTTTCTTTATTGATTCATTGTTATATCGTGACTCAGTTTGCCGAGGTGAGGTATCTGTTTTTTCTTGGTGGAGTTTGATACACCCCAGCCTTCAACTTCTTCAGTTCACTGCCTGGATGATAGAATTCTAATACCTTTTAGGCAGTTTGTTTCTGAGGAAAAGTAGCAGGTATTAAAGGAGGCAAAGAAACCTGCTACTTGAAAATCATATATGAGTAAATGTAAAAGATTTTCATGACAGTGACAATCAAAGAACCAGGAACATTTTAAGCCTCAGACTCTTGTGATTTCAGAACTGGTGAAGTTCAAGGTGTTTGAGCAAAAGTGCTAAACTGTTGTGTTTTACTTGCTGTGATTTTTTAAAGAATTTGGGATTATAATTACTGACTACTTATTTCTGCTAACTGGTGTTCCAAAGGCAGTGTTCTGTATTTTAGTGGTACTAAGCCAGGCTATTCAACTTTTTTTTCTCCAGAATAAAAAAAAAAAAAAAAATCAGTGAGACAGAATTCTACACAAACTGGATATCTACAGGCAGCTCAGATACTACACTGACAGAACAAAGACCTTCAGGATTTCTTTTCTTTTATTTTACATTTGTTATCTGGGATAGTCCGACTGGACACATGTCCATTTACAGCAGAGGCCCGGGGAGAAAAGCTCCATCAAGTTATAATAAATCAGCATGATACAAAATGTTACACATTGCAAAAGAAGCATACAGAGATATAAAATGGAGAGTAGCATGTTACTAATAAATTACACAAACAGTGCCACATACTGAGGTATTATCTTGATACAACAGGTCTAATCGAGAGCATAGATAAACAACATATTACAATTATATGTTACACATTACAGAGCAAGATACTGAGGTATTACACTGAAACAAGTTTTGAAAGAGGATGCAGAGAAACAACTTATTACAATTAGAGATTTGCAGTAGATTCCTGATGTCTGCAGCAGATAGTTAGAAATGTAACCAGCTGTTTATTTGTTTATAAAAGGAAATGTGGGTTGTTATGTGATGCATGGACATAACCATTTATTCATTAGGTGCACTTTGAGATAATTTTTGAATATGGTGATAGAAGGAGCAGAGGTTAAAAAAGTGGGGAGGTTGTTCCAGTTTCTGGCTATGTTGGGGGAGAACAAGGCCTTTCCTGCGGAGTTATTGGCTTTGGAGATACAAAGGAGTTTTTTTTCTGAAGAGAGTAGGGAGCAATTTGATATGTACTTGGTTAGTAGTTGGTTAAGAGATCTCTTTGTCTCTTTGAAGGTAAGAAAAAGGAACAACATGTGTTTTAAACAGACTATTTCCAACTAGTTGCCCCATGTAGTTGTTTTTTGTTACTCTCACCATAACAAGAGACTTCCAAGCAAAATCAGGACCCACTCTACCAGGGCCTGGCTACTTCTGTGGCTTTTTTTGAAAGGGGTTAACTCTAGATGTATGGTATAGCCAGAAACTTGGTTATCTGTGCACACCTTTACCAAGCACTTGCTGGTAATACAAGTAGCGTGATTCATGCTGGATGGCATCCAAGAATTCTGAAAAGTTTCTGTTTCTAAAACAGTTCACTGCAACAAAGGCAGGGCATCTAGCTGCAAAGGCATGGAATTTACCTGTGCCCTTGTTGATCTAGGCCAAGTAGTGACCTGGGAAGCCACGTGGCTGGTCTGGGGGTTAGGCTTGAATGGTTGATAGCCATTATGCCTACCCTGAAGGGAGTGTAGATTGAGACTGTAATTGCTCATAACTGTACCACTCTCTTGTGGAGTCCAAGGAGTGATGCAGTAGATGTGAGACTATGAACTTACAGAAGAACAACAAAGTCCTTAAATGCATGCACATTCACCAAATGTCATTGCATGCCCAGCCTCTCAGGAATGATATTAAGGCATAAATTTAAACCCCTATGAGCAGAACAGATGATGCTGCAGTGGGAACCCAGTCTCCTCTCCATCTTCTACCCATTTGAGAAAAAAAAACAGTCCCTGCTAGCTAAGGGGAAGGCTAGGAGCACTGAACAGTGGGATATAGAGACTGAGAAGAGTCGCAGAAGGCTGCAAATAGTCAAAAGTTGCCCTAGGAAACCAGAAGTGTTTCTTTCTCTGCAGTTACACAGCAAGGCATGTTTTACAGGATCATAGTTGACTACGTACTAGGCTAGCCGCCATTTTATAAGACATTTAACATGTGCAGCATCACACCTGCACACTGCTAATTTATGTACTGCATATCTCATTGTCACTTTTCATTTCAATGGCTGAACCTAATCTGAAATCCGTAATTTAACTGATTTCAGTTCTGATGTCTGTTCTAGACCTGGTACTCATTCCTGGCATGGCAGGAAATCTGGCAAAATAAGTCCTGATAAATCTAAATCAATCTTTTCTGTTTTTTTGTATAGCATAACCTCTGAAAGCACTTGTATTCTTAGTGTACATAATCTCAACAACACCTCAAATGAAATAATTTAAAATGATCAAGAGCTGTCATGCAATTACATAACCTTTGGACTTTGGTGATTAAAACATATGTCTATGTATCAGAAATACAGTATCAGTTTGTTAAGAAACTCTGAAATATAGAAAATCTAAAGAAAATTGCAAATCACTTATTGTAGGAGAGTAAAAGGCTGAGATAACTGAAAGGTCAGGAGAAGAGCTGAAAATGGATGATTAGTGAGAATGAAGCAAAACTAGGAAAAGTGAGACAGGAGGTATGAATGTAGTGAGTAAACTTTACTGAGAGGATGCCAACTCAAATAATCACATTTTTTAAGTGTGCTTGTTTCGGATTAAGAGGCAAAATACATAAAGGAGCCATATCCATACCACTATTTAATGCCATTTATTTAACTACTAAGTCGTTGATGCAAAGGTATCAGACTCATGGCTGGTTAAAGTCTACATGATTCAACAGAACATCAGAGACCTGTGAGCTGCTATGGTTTTTCAATGACAAATGAAGTTTGGCAACAAATTAAGTTGTCCCGGGACATCTTCATGGGGGTTAATATTAAGGGGAGTTAAGTGGGTTGGGAAGGTGAAAGGGTTAAGTGGAGGCAGGGATGGTTGGGAGCCAATGAGATAATGATGGGGAGGGACTTAAGAGGTTTAGTCTAGTGTAGTTGGGTTAAGCAATCACATTTTGGCGTGAATTTGCTAGATGTCAGGTTCATGTCCGTGATGACCTCGATAGTGTCAGGTAGGCCTTGAGATGGTAGTTGTGAACAGGTAGTGGAGGTGAGTAATCACTCTCTTGGTGTGTGTGTGTGTGTGTGTGTGTGTGTGTATATGTGTGTATGTATGTGTGTGTGTGTGTGTGTGTATATGTGTGTATGTATGTATGTATATATATATATATATATATATATATATATATATATATATATATATATAGTTTTGTTTTTTTTTGTTTTGTTTTTTCATGGTGGGGGCACTTGCTTTCTCTCTCAGTCGAGTTCATGATCCATTGGATCCATGAGGTTGGTTGGGGTGATGTTAATCTGTGTTCATGAGAAGGTGTAAGTGCTCTTTTCTTGTCTTGGAGGTATTTTGGGCTCTCTTTGATACATTGCAGTGGTGTAGGCAATGGGGAAGCAAGTGTTAGGGGACTCTAGCGGAAGTGGGAATGGTGTATTCAGTGTTGTTCATCATTTGGACTGATTCAGCAGGATACTTGGTTTTAGTTTTAGAGTAGCGGAATGCATGACTCTTTCTTTCATTTTCAGTTGGTGGTGGCACATGTAGATTGGTGGTGAGACAGTGTCCAAATCACCTTTGGTAATACAGGAGTGATTGTGCCATGGGCTGTTACCTTGGAGTTGGTTGGGGGTGTTCCCCTTTCTGCTGGTCTATAGCGCATTGTCAGGGATGGTGGTTTGCTTTCAGATGTGACGAGAAGTGCAGTCTTTCTGTGGGGGCAGTTTGTTGTACCACATTCTGGGTTATTTTCCACAGCAGTGACTTCTCATGGGCTCTGAGTGAGTTAGGTAAACTACGCAGGAGCAGCGTGGGGTTAACAGTCAGTGCCAGCACTTTCTTTCATGCAAACATATACACACACACACACACACACACACACACACACACACACACACACACACAAAAAAAGTCCGCTTTTTCTTTTAATGATCATAAATTACTGACTGGTGGGGTGCCGCAAGGGGTTTGGGATTCATTGGAGACAGGGTAGGTTATTGTTGCTGTTTTGAGGAAAGTCTAAGCGGCAGCATTGGATGGCTTTTCGCAGGCTCTGGGAGAAGCAGAATTATTGCCTTAGCGCATGCATGATACGAACGGGTGCCGCTGAAAGGTTATCACATCACTTATCTGTTCCATTGCCTTCCATTAATGGACATGCACAGAACTGTTACTTTTTATAATCATAACAGTAGATTGTATTATTTTCATGTCCTTAATAGTATAAGCTTTACCTCCATGCTCAGCACACGGGTTTACTTTACTTGCAAGTGAATGGATGGTCATTCGGTTTTAGGTGTTTAGGACAAATGGTTCTTCCATAATTTAAAAGTAGAGGGTGCTGGGGTGCTGTCTGCTTTCACTTCACACAGGGACATGCATGATGGGACTGATTTTTGGTTACCTGCAGGTTCAGCAGTATAATGGTTTACTCTTCGTGCAGTACATCCATTTCCTAGCTTCTCTAAGTCTGGGGGAAGTGCATTGGTCGGATTAGATCATTCCTACACTGTTTTACTGCAACTTGCTTTAGCTTGCCATGGTGGCGTGCACATTGGTGTATTGGTGGTGAATGCAGTTATTAAGGGGACAGGTGGCTGGCTGTTGCCACAGGAGCATGCCAAATGATTTCTGTCAGGCGTGGGGTCCTCTGGCATGTTATTTTAGGTGAAGACTCTTCTCAGATAGTCACGGTATTCGGACAGTCATGGAAGCTGAAGGATTGAGTTTGGTGTTTACTGTATCCATTTTGTTTGATTCATTTGTATAATAACTGGGGCTAGTGTCTTTCAACAGTTATCAGGCTCTATTCTGTGGATATGTGGCATCTGAGAGACAGAGGTCTCTGGCGGCAGTAGTCAAGGTTCGGGTTTGGTTTGGGACTGTGTTTTTGAGGGTTGTGTCTGTTTGTGAAGATGCCTGTCAGAGTCCATTCAGGGCATGGCTTTAATGGCTGGTGGGGGAGGGTTATGGCAGGTGCAGCTTGCAAGTGGGTCACAATTTTTCGGGTGACATCAGTCTTAAAGCTTATATTTATATTAAAAAAAATAAAAAACATGACTGAAGTTTTACTGTATGACTCAGTTCAGTTTGACTACTGCAAACTATCAAGGGGAGGACAAGAGTCCAGTTGTAGTAGACCATTTTGTATCAGAATCAGACTTTGTCTGATTTTCTAGAGACAGTTGGGGTTTTAGGTTGACGCCCACGAAGCACTGCACTGTCTACTTTCAATGCTGGTTATTTCCTTGATTACAAAATGGCAGTACAGGAGTCAGCAGCTCGACTGGGGAAGGGGCAGTGGTGGGGAGTCAGGGTCTCTGAAGGTTTAAGTACATCTGACTTTGAGGGGTACAGACTGTATGGTTAATAAAAAAATATATATATATATATATATATATATATATATATATATATATATATATATATATATATATGGGTCTATATGAATACATCGACAAGTGGTAACATCGACATTCAGTTCTCCGACTCGAAATCACCGACAACTGAAATAATTGAAATGCCACATTACCGACGTTGACATGTTGGACAAACAAGCTGTCAGCAAGTAAATGCTCCTAAGAACTGCACAAAACCACTACACTTACTAAAACATGCTAGGCATGAATAGCTAAATGAATATCCCGTTGTAGAATTATAACGTGAATAAACATCCCCAGTAACGCGTAATGTCAGTAACGCGACTATTGCGCTTGTACACTGCCTCTCAACTTGCTGACAACCTGGGGATGTTTATTCACGTTATAATTCTGCAACGGGGTATTCATTTAGCTATTCATGCCTACCATGTTTTAGTAAGTGTAGTGGTTTTGTGCAGTTCTTAGGAGCATTTCCCGCTGCAGAATTATAACGTGAATAAACATCCCCAGTAACTAGTAACGCGAGTGTTGCGCTTGTACACTGCCTCTCAACTTGCTAACAACCTGGGGATGTTTATTCACGTTATAATTCTACAACGGGGTATTCATTTAGCTATTCATGCCTACCATGTTTTAGTAAGTGTAGTGGTTTTGTGCAGTTCTTAGGAGCATTTACTTGCTGACAGCTTGTTTGTCCAACATGTCAACGTCGGTAATGTGGCATTTCGATTATTTCAGTTGTCGGTGATTTCGAGTCGGAGAACTGAATGTCGATGTTACCACTTGTCGATGTATTCATATAGACCCATATATATATATATATATATATATATATATATATATATATATATATATATATATACACCCTCTCTCTTTCTCTCTCTCTTCCACAGGGTGCATTGATTTGCTTCCAGTTCATTTTGTCAGTTGTGTATCACTGCGTTTGGTGGATGATGACTAGGTGGCGAAGGTGGATGTGCGGCTCTTCTGGTTGTGTTTGGTGTGTGGAGGGCTCCTGCTTTCTCTGTGGCTTTTCATTGCTGGTGCATTTTCACCTCAGTTGCAAGGGGCTTTTCACGGGCTTGCTGATACAATAGAATAGATGGTATAAGGTGTAGTTTTTTCATTACTATTAGAGGGTTTAATTTTGTCCTTTTCTTTGTAGGTGGTGGTGTGCCGAGTACCAGGGGTGGCGATACATAGTGAGCACAGAATTCACAATATATTATGAGTTAGGTTAATTTTTACGTGGGCTATTCTATACAAGACACATATACAACTTCACCCCTTAGGTCCCTTCATGTGTGGGGTTTATTTTTAACATACTCGACTGGTGGTTAAATTTATCTTGTGTATTTGATAGGGTTATCGGATGCATAGCTTCAGTTATGGCTGCTTTGTCATAGATGGGAGTGGCAGTGGTACATTTCTTCCCAGGTTGGCAGGATAGGTTGTCCTTGAAGATGCCTTGGAATGTGTGTTATGTATTTTGGATGTTTTACATGTCTTTTTTTTTCTTGCAGATGGGGTCGTGGAATGCTGCGGCTGTAATTTGGAATAGGTGGGTATAAGGTGGAGCCTGATGGTTACTATTTGAGAGTTTATTTTTGTCCTTTTCTTTGTTTATGGTGATGTGCTGAGTACCAGTTGTGGTGATACAGTGAATTCGCAGATGATCGAAGCAGTAGCAAGTGAGAAGGTTACACAAGGGGAACACAAGTGGGCAACCGTTACTGATAGGCAACAGTTACTGATTGAAGTAAGTGGATTTCAAAGTTGTTGACTTTTGGTAGAGGATTTTACTCTGCTAGTCAGAGCAGGAAAGGCATTTGAGTTTATGATATCAGGGTTAATGGGTTGTACAATTTGTTCTATTAACCGTTAGTATGTTAGATTAACGTTGAAAGTTGTCCTTGCTTTTGGGCATTTGCACTCAATAGTAATGAAACACGGCCATTGGCCATAGGTAAGGGTTTGATGGGATGGCAGGGGCCCTGGTCAGTGCCTCCATGTTAAGCAATCATGGTATGTGTGCACATAGAATTTATAATTTTTTTTCTTTGCAGATTGCTGGAGTGCAGAAGGCATCATGCAGTGGCTTGAAAAGGGGATTTGAAAGGTGATGTTTTGATAGGATGGACATTCTTGCTACTTGAATGGGGCACAAGGAGAGCATGAGTAATCATCTTAGTAAGGCATGTTTAAGCTCTGTGTTTAATTAGTGGGAACTGATTATTGCATTGGTATAGGGGGCAAGTAAGGAAGAGTTAGGTAAAGGGGGCCAAAAGGGGAAACTGTTGGATGGTTTATGGGGAGTGTGGGGAGCCCACGGGATGCATAGAGTCATGATGTTCATAGGAGCACAAGAACTTACTGGGCTACAGCCCTATGGCTCCTGCAAGCCAGTGAAGTTCAATCCTTGCTTTCTTAGAACCTTGGGTGGTCGTATTCACTCATCCAGTTGTTTGAACCATATGTGGGGGAAGGGCCAAGGAGGGTTTGACATAATGCTGGAGCTTGTTCCTAATGGGTGGCATTTTGGGGTGACAGGTTTGTCTCTTGAGTAGGTAGTGTTGTTACATACCAGGTTAAGGTTTTACAGAATAGCACAAGGATCATTTCACTTGGGGTTTGGGTGAATTTTGTAGATAGGGTTTTAGGAAGCATGGTAGGTAGGTGGCTGTGTTGGGGTAGTTTAGAAACTGGGTGTGTTGTTACAGGGGAGTTAGAAGGCTTAAGGAAGCCTGGTTGCAGGATAAGGCAGCTGTAGGATACTAGTGGTATAGGTAACATAAGGAAAGAGCTTTTGAGGGGAAAGGCTAGGGACAAACAGGGGTTAAGAATGGTTTGGTAATGAGTGAATTGGGGGTGTTTATGGCTTGGCATGTAGAGTATTTCATTGCTGAGCATAGGTGAGCTTTCAGGAACTAGGTCAAGGGGTACTGGATTTCTGCCATCTAAAGCTAGGACATTAACGTTTTGGAGTTAGACTATTCCCTACGGTAATGGAGTTGTTGCATATATAGAACTGAGTAGTGGGTGGACTAAGGTGATATGCTAAGGTTAACAGGGTCGTGGGTGTGAGATTTGCTACTAGTTGTCTGACTGGGTGCCGTCTTAAGTTCAAGGAGTTATAGTTTGTGGTTTTGTTGTGGTTATAGGCTGTCAATACATTCAGGTTGAGCCATGATTTCAGCTTTGAAGGCAGTGGGCTAAAAAGGTATGTGTTTTCTTGGTGTGGATGTTCCGGTGTTACAGTGGGGTCATGGTAATCCTACCTTATTTAGTTTCATTAGGGTGTGTTTTAGTGATGGCATGGCAAAGGGGTTTATGATGGGATTCTAAACATACAGATGATGGGTACACCAAATGATGTTTGGCTTGACCCTTCCCTTTATGGGAAGTGGATTGAACAATTTTGGGTAGAAGGGTGGGGGGAACAGCCTGGTCAGGCTGGTTGGCGGAGAAGAGGGATAGGCTTGCCCTCTTCTTTTCCCCCTCTGATGTCTGGATGTTCATTTCAAGGATCTGGGAAAAGGAAATGAGTAGTTTGAGAAAGCTTGCTGAATAGATAAACAAGCTGAGGTAAGGATGGTGCTTATTTGGTGGAAGGTAATTCAATGGATGGTGTATGAAGTGAGGTTGGGACGCTGCTTCATAAGTAAAGTAAGTGAGCAGAGGTATGGACCTTGCTTGTTGGGCAGGGTGAGTAGGTACGCTGCCCTGATTAACATTACAATGAATGGCGTATGAAGTGAGATGGGACGCTGCTTCATAAGTAAAGTAAGTGAGTAGAGGTATGGACGCTGCTTACTGGGGCAGGGTGAGTAGGTACGCTGCCCTGATTAACATTACAAGAATGTTATGGTGTATTTAGAATCAATTATATCATTAATAGTTGTAATTAATAAAGTTGGTGATCAAAGCTATGTTATGGAAATCTAATAAAGGTCGTCAAATGTCATTTGGTGTGATGTGTGTTATTGAAGGGGACCAGGACAAATGAAATTTGGCAACAAACTAAGTTGTCCCGGGACATCTTCATGGTGGGGATTAGGTTAATATTAAGGGGAGTTAAGTGGGTTGGGGAGGTGAAAGGGTTAAGTGGAGGCAGGGATGGTTGGGAGGAAATGAGATAATGATGGGGAGGGGCTTAAGAGGTTTAGTCTAGTGTAGTTGGGTTAAGCAATCACATTTTGCCGTGAACTTGCTACCCACCCTCCCTCTTTTTGTTGGTGGGGAGTAGGGTTATTTTATCAGTGGGGGTAGGCGGAGAAGAGGGATAGGCTTGCCCTCTTCTGTTCTCCCTCTGATGTCTGGGTGTTCATTTCAAGGATCTGGGGAAAGGAAATGAGTAGTTGGAGGAAGCTTGCTGAATAGATAAGCAAGCTGAAGTAAGGATGGTGCTTATTTGGTGGAAAGTGATTCAATGGATGGTGTATGAAGTGAGTTGGGACGCTGCTTCATAAGTAAAGTAAGCAAGCAGAGGTATGGACCCTGCTTGTTGGGCAGGGTGAGTAGGTACGCTGCCCTGATTAATATTACAATGAATGGTGTATGAAGTGAGATGGGACGCTGCTTCATAAGTAAAGTAAGTGAGTAGAGGTATGGATGCTGCTTACTGGGGCAGTGTGAGTTGGTACGCTGCCCTGATTAACATTACAAGAATGTTATGCTGTATTTAGAATCAGTTATATCATGAATAGTTGTAATTAATAAAGTTGGTGATCAAAGCCATGTTATGGAAATCTAATAAAGGTCGTCAAATGTCATTTGGTGTGATGTGTGTTATTGAAGGGGACCGGGACAACCTCAAAATTAGATATATTTAAATACAGAATGTGACTTAGAGCCCTCACACTGAAGGTGGGGATGAGCTGTGCCACAAGGCAGAGTATATTCCTTGAATGTGTGTGTGTGTGTGTGTGTGTGTGTGTGTGTGTGTGTGTGTGTGTGTGTGTGTGTGTGTGTGTGTGTGTGTGTGTGTGTTCAGTGTCAGTGTAGTGAATTATTGATGTATGCTTATTCATGCTTAAGTTAGTGGCCTCAATAAGGTTATTTAATTTGTCTGTATCAAGGAATCCTAGATATATACATGCACTGCACAATCTATCAGCTGAATTAACACTGCTCTTAATGGCAATCAGTCAGAATGTTATCTCAAAGCAAATAAAAGTAGGGTCATCTACTTCATTCATGAGTAAATATAAGATAGTGGAAATATTTATGGTAAGTCAGTGACAAAAGAAGAGAATTTCATATTGTTGAAAAACTCCTGATCATCTCATACTCTCATAAAATTTAAGTAAAACTTTCTGCTATCCACTATTCAGACTTGCTTCTTAAAACTCACAGGAAATTTAAATAAACATTTCCCATTCACTCTTTAGGCTTACTTGCTTTTGTAAAAAAAAAAACATACATACATACACACACACACACACATATATATATATATATATATATGTATATATATATAGAGAGAGAGAGAGAGAAAGAGAGAGAGATAGAGAAAGAGAGAGAGCCAACCTGTGATGGCATATTTGTGCATGCTGTTTACATGATTATTGTGTATATTCAGATACTTTTATTTAGATGGTAATAGCAGAAAAACACTGGAGGATTCCATTGTTTCCCTACATCATTATCTGAGTCCACTGGAATTGCTATCCATTCATGTGACTGCACTGTCCCAAAATAGGACAATATAATCACAATGAAGTATATAGAAAAATCCAAGTACTCAACATACCTTCAGGAAACAAAAACTGACACACACAAAATTGATAAGAAAAAAAATAGATTTTAGTACAAGAATACTGCTAACACCATAAACAGAACTTTCTGAAAACTAGAACCTGTTAATATGTATGGTTTCATATGTATTGACTTTCATTAGTGATCTTTGTGAATTTATGTTGATGCTGGTTTAGCATTTTTGTCAAAGCTCTTCATTTTTAAAGCTTAGTATTCTGCTGTACTATGACAGAGTCTAAAGACAGTCCCCTGGATTTAATAAACTCTGTGTAGTTATAGTGTAAGCCCTACATGAAGTGTATCATGGCCATGTCTGCAGCTCCCCCTCAGCAGTATACCTTGCATATTCATGGAGGCACACTACTGAGGGAGAGCTGTGCACTGGGGGTGTGTTACAGTACTCGGAGATGTGTAACACACCCCCTGCACTGCCAAAGTGCCATACAGCACTAAAAGATTTAAGGAAAGTGTCCTCGGACACTTATTTATAATTATTCATATGTATGTCAGACAGGGGGGTGTTACAGTGTCCATAACACACTCTGTGCACTGTCAGAGTGTCATAAAGCACTAAAGTATTAAATTTAGTGTGTTCTTGGCCAGTATGAAAATGTACATGTATGGGGTGTGCTACAGTGTCTGTAACACACCCTGTGTACTGTCAGAGTGCTGTACAGCACTGAAATTAAATGACAAAATATGATTTTCACATTTTAATTTTGTTTTTGTTTTTTTTATTTGTTTGTTTGCACTGCAATGTGCTTAGCAATAAACACGTGCCAGACATCTAAAAATAGAAACCGGATGCTTTTAATTTTTATACAAAAGGTCAAGTTTAAGCATAACTGACCTGGTTTGCATGGCACAGCATGGTGCTCAGCAGTGCTTAAATGGAACAAAAAGCTATATATAAATGTATAGCTGAAATTATCACATCCAAGTTAGCTGAGTGGTTAGAGTCATGGCTTTGTGTGCAGTAGGTATACGATTTGAATACCTAGACAGGCAATTCAGCTTTTACATCAGAAACCATGTTCTACATAGATTTTTATTTTTTATTGACGTATGTTAACCAGGTTCATGCAGTTGGACCAGAATTTCAGTGTCAGTGGAGATATGAGGTGAAAACCTCCAGTTAAACACAAGTGTCCAATACAGTATAGTCACACTCCAATGTAATGTAATTAAAATAGGTCATGTAAAGTAAAATACATACACATAATAAAGTATCGTTAATGAGGAATTAATGTCAATATATCTTTTTTTATTATGTAATAATCTGGTACGCCCTTTGCTAAGCTCTGCTCAGTACTGCTCAGCCAAGCAATGCTTAAACAGGACCTAATTAAGCAGTACTTAGCACCATGCAGCTCCGCTTAGCTGGTTTGAACACTGCTAAGCAGTCCCAGTTTAAGCAGTACTCAGCTCAGCTAAGTAGTTTTGTGCACTGCTAAGCAGTCCCTGTTTAAGCACTGTTCAGCTGAGCTCAGTGGGTTTGTGCAGTGCTAAGCATTGCTTAGCATTTTCAAAAATGGACCAATGGTGGCAAAGTGCAGGAAAACAGCCTTATCGTTGTTTGTGTGGAGTATGTATCTGGGGTGCCAATACGTTTGTAGTGGCTCATATGTGAGCCTAAATTTTTATTTAAAACATGTTCTGTTAAACAGACTAAAAATGTTTAAAACCTGGTGGGTATAGCTCGGTCTTTATAAGCCAGTACTCAAGAGCCTACAAGCCTGTCCAGTGAGGGATACTAGTGTACAATGCAGAAACATCCAAAGTACACATGAGCCACCCAGCCTCCAACTGCATGTCTGAAATGATCCTCAATAATTCCGTGGTGTCTTGTATTCTAGCTCTTAGGTGTATGAGTAAGGGTTTAAGATGAAGTGTCAGGAATTGGGAAAGTGGTTCCATAATGGATCCTCTGTGAGAAACAATAGGTCACCCTGGTAGATTTTGCATATTTTTGTAAATGTTCGATAAGAAGTAGATGTATTGACTAAAGGGATCCTTAACTGTGATGTGAGGTGGTATAAAGTGTCATTTGTAATAATGCCTTCTCCTCTGGCAAGATGAAGAAAACCATTAATCTGTTTCTTAAAACCTTTGGTAGGGTCACATACCATATCTGTATCATGTTGTTTATTCAAAAGATGTTGCATGGGCTTCTTCTTGATATTGTACCATATCCTGTATCACAATAGCACCACCCTTGTCTGCTGGCAAAATAACTATATCTTTATTCTTACCCATTTCTTGTACCATGTCCATCTCCTGTTTGGATAAATTGTTAGATTTTATTTGATGTTCCATAAAGTGTAGATCTTTGAGGATCGAATTTTGGAACATAAAAACAGTAGGATGCATGGGTGGATTGAAACTAGACTTATGATATTTGAATCCAGATTGTGGTTGTGAGTCAGATGTTGTATGTAAGACAAGTTTCAGTTTAAGACATCTACAAACGTATCCTCAGGCACAAAAAAACTCGGAATAAAATTCAGTCCTTTATTAAGTAAATTCACATGAGAAGGTGAAAGAGTAACAGAAGAGATATTTATTACATTATTCAGTGTTACTTCTTTACCAATAGCCTGAGTAGTTGTTCCATGCTTTCCGGCCCTGTGTTTCCTACCCCCCTGCTTTGGTTTAACCCTAAAGGGATAGTCATGTTACTTTTTTTGGCTGTAGGTGAATCTGTGACATTCTGTGCATAAGACTCCAATCCAGAGGAAGAATCTTCCCCTGATCCCTCACCACTGGAGGCCATAGATTTTTTAAGTATAGAGCGTGGCCTCTTTCTTTTATTTGCATTCCTGTTAGAGGGTACAAATCTAACATGTTTACTGTTTGCATATGGGTGACCTGCCTCATAATCTGAGACATCTCTATGAAACTTCCTAGTCTAGGATAAACTAGTGCGACAGAATCCTCCGATCAGACTTATTAGCACTTATGGGAGGAACACAGATGACCTTACCAACATTGTACGCAGACACTGGAACATTCTTCTAGCTGATGCTTGGCTTAGGGACATTGTCGATGAGATGTGCCATTTTTCCTTTAGGAAAGGAAAACATTTCGGCTCACATATGAGCCACTACAAACGTATTGGCACTCCAGATACACACTCCACACAAACAACCATAGAGGGTAGGGCTCTACAAGGATGTGTTCCATGTGGGCACTGTAGACATTGCAAAAGTATCTTCAAAACTAGGGAATTCTCAAGCAAGAACAATGGCCAAATATTTAACATTATTTTTTTTGCAAATTGTCAATCAGAATGGCTTATATATTTGGCTACATGCAGTTGTTCTGCTTTCTATGTTGGCCAAACCTCTAGACCTTTTAAGTTTAGAATTTCGGAGCACCTAAGTGATATCAGGACCAAGAGACAAAGCAATGCACTATACAAACACATAGAGAAACACCCTAAGGCCAATTTTTATTTTACCATCATAGATAAAATTCAGGGCAATATCAAGAACAAATCAGGTTGGCACCAATTACTCAATAACAAAGAGAAAAAATGGATTGTTAAACTAGGGGCACTATTTCCTCCAGGACTGAATGAATATTTTTAACATTTTTACACATTTATAAAAGTTTAATTTCTTACATACCCTCCAGGTGGACCAGTTACAATATAAAGGGGAATGTTTTTAAGCATTTTGATACACTGATGAAGGCTTTGTAACTTTTCAGACAAAACCGATCTGTTTGTTCTTCTTATACTATTATAATAAATCTCATTGTCACTGTTTTGCTGGCTCTTGCTTATTTGAGTTATACCAAGGACTTTTGGAGCCATGCAGTTACCATACTAGCAGGGTATTTCTATGGAATGGCTCCTTGTCAAAGACCATGGTGACAGACTGCTGCAGGGCCAGTACCAGGGTTCTGAATACAAGTCCAAAGCCTGGAACCATCTGGCACATGGCCTCACCAATGCTACTGGAATCCCTCACATTGGTGAGCAGGTGCATCATCATTATGATGACCTGAAGCGAAGGAAGAGGGGACTCTTGGCAAGTGGACCCAAGATGCTCAGAACAACAATGCCCCAGAAGTTTGGAAGTAGTGTCACCATTGTTTTACCAGTTTCTAGTATGAATATGTGATAGGTGTGCATAATGGTGTGTTTTCCCCCTACAGCTACAGAGGAGAGGACTCACAACTTAGAGGCCCACGCAGAGTGCCTAGCAAGGATGTGCTGACAGTGTGGTGAGTACAGTTCTATCTTGCAATATATAGTACGATAAATGAGGAAGAGTACATTGCCAACTGCCAGTAGCTATAATCTATTCTGAGTGTACTGCAATGAATGGGTTCTTAGAGCCAGACTGAAATAAGTGAGTAATGCTAGGTACTGTGCAATACAGGTGAAGGCATCAAACATGCTACTATTGATGAAAGGAAGTTAATACTGTAGTAACAGTGTGTAGGAATGACATATGTATATGCTGTATTAATACTAAGGATCTTGTAATAAAGTGCACCATGATTGAAAATGTGAAGGTAATAAATGACACTCATTCATCTACAGGATATACAGTACAACTGCAGTCAGAATTGTGAATGAAATAAACCATTGTGTCATGTCACCCTCAATAAAGCTTTTTTCTCCCAATTGTTGTGTGTATTCTCGTCTGTTGTTGAAGAAATCCAATTTTACAAGTGCTCCACAGCAAATATGGCTATGACACCATGAAGTGACTGAAGTTTGGCCAATAAAGCACTGAAGCTAAAGTGTAGATGTGGAGCTGTACTACAAGACAGAATGTAATTCGATATATGTTCTGCACTAACATATGAACCTTGAATAGTAATGTGTAAGGTATTATAGTGTGTTTCCTCTTGTCTTGTGTTAACCTTTGCATTTTAGTTATACGTATTTCTGAATGTAGGTATGCTGATGCAGGCAAGTATGAGACTGCGATATCTGTAGACTGCAAATATACCATCTGCAAATGTATATGGGTTAGGTAGGCAACCCAGCAGCCCAATATGGTCTGTACAGATCACACATATTCCCATCCACTATGGGTTACATGTGTACACCTGCATTCCAACTATTAATACACACTTCACCTACTATCTCTGTCATGCATGAATGTCATGCATGTACGTACAACTGTCACTGCAGTCTTCTGTGACACTCCACCTACATTACCAGGTCAGACTTTGTCACCAGGTGAGATTTAGGCACAAATCAGTCAACCAACACACAACAGTGGCCTAGTAGCTCAGTGTGATAAGGAATACATATGTTCTTCATTTTTCCACACACAGTCCAGGGTTTGAATCCAGGGACTGGTACTAAGATGTATTTATAGTAACAAACAAGTAGTCTTGACTATTTATAGAAACAGTCATGTAGTGTTAACAGATATTTTCTCCACAGGACTTACAGGTAAAGAAATGTCTGTAGTAACTGTATGAAGGGCATATTAATAGTCTGTGTCCAGATGTAATAGTGTGTAAACAGCAGTGCTCAGCTAGTTGATAACACTCCATTAAATAAAATGTCATGAAGTACAGTAGTATTCCAACTGACTAAGACAAATTAAATGTCCTATTGTTGGTATAGCCATATGCCTGGTGTGTATGTGAATGTGTGCTGATAATCCAACACCATCCCTATGAATGACAGCAGGATAGGTATATATTCCATGCATTCTGCCCAATACATGTCTCTCAAGTGTCATGCTATCACAGCTAGTGAACACTGTTACCAATAACCTTGAACACAGATATAAATCCAGCTGAAGCATGCCAGTAGCACACTCACACATCATCAGTGCAGGGTACACCTTGTTACTATATATATATATATATATATATATATATATATATATATATATATAACCCTGACATGTACGAGGCCCTGTGATTATGTACCTATAGTTCTTACAGCTTGGCCCATACCATTTTAAGTCGACAGCTTGACATGTATGTACGTGCTACAGAAGCTATAGGATGCAGGGAGATGTAAAGTAATGGCAGATCTGTAGAGGACTGAGCAGTACTGTTGTGAAAAATATAGCCTATACAGATGTTAATGGAATATCTGCATCACAAATTATTATTCTTATACTATGGGTATGTTGTTCTCAAAACCTAATGTTGGGACTTTTGTTATATTATTGGTCATATATTTCAGTAGTTGTATACTAACATACCTTGTTGAAATTCCAGTGTTGTTGGCCTTTTGCCATAACTATTACTGGCACGTTGTTACAATAATGACTGTTATTCCATTTATGGCTGTGTTCCGTATGCTATGCAATTCTATTGTTCTGGGTTAACTGGAACACCTATGCATACTGTTATAACTAACGTTGAAATATTTTGTGCATGACTAAGCAATACATTTTGACAAACCTCAACACCATAGCACATTTGGGTAGGCTGATCCTAGCGGATCTGCTTGTACCACTTCATCTTGCTGTGGCACCGGCAACCTGGAGCTACCTCCTCCAGTGGTCCTGCACCACCCTTGGGTGGAACTGCCTCAGGAGACAGGGTCCATCTCCCCATCGGCACAGGCACAGAGAGGATCCTGTCACCTGTAATCAGCTCTCAGGGATAGTGTGCAGGGTCCTTCAGCACAATTTGGATGACCAACTGCTCTAGATAGAGGGCAGACTGGTGCAGCTCGAGGGGCAAGCAGGCCAGCCCTGGTGGCCAGCCTCCAGCACAGCCACCTTTGGTGTTGTGAAGGGACAGTAGTGACTGCCTATGGGTGGAGACGTCAGTCCTGTTTCCATCTGGGGGCACTTGGTCCTCTGATTCCCAACCACCTTTCCCATCCAAGGTGTTTACCCCCCCATGTGTCATACACTGCCCCTGTCTGCTGTTTTGTTTGTCATGTCTGTCTTGTCTGTCTGCAAACACAACCTCTCCTACCCAACATACCTCCTCAAATGTACCTACAATCCTTCCCCAACATTCCACTCTTTCCTTAAAAACACTGGGTACCTGTCCCACATAAAAATATCATCCTATACATAGCTTTCCATTTTTGCCCCTCATACACTGGCATCAATCAATCATCACAGCAATTAATCAACCAAGATATGTTGTCCACAACCCTCCCTGTGGGATGTGAGGCTCCAAATTCCAAATTGTCCACAACATGCACAGCTGTTGCTGTAGAAGAAATGGATAGCTATGGTCCTTTCCTACACCTGTCCTGCACATCCCTACCTGGCTTTCATATTGTTTTTCCCCCTGCTTGCCCCAATTCACCACTTTTCTATCACATTTTTTCTTTTCTTTTTTGGAAATAGTGCAGGTTTAAGTGAGACTAAGCACCACTTGGCCTCGCGACATGTCGAATAAACCCACCTAAAACTGCTTAAAACTGCTTTAATCATCTATCTGATTTAGACACTGTTCTGCACATCAATAAAATAACCAGCCTTACCAAGTCTCAAAGCCAGGACCCTCTGAACTGCAGTCAGAGCAACACACCACTAGGCCAACTCAGCTCTGGGGAATTACTGATGCTTTTGTAAATATATCATGCAGTACAGTTATGTCACATTAGGGGAAAAAAAGCTATGCCAAGTATTGAACACAGGAGCCTCTGAACTACAGTCAGAGCAACACATCACTAGACCAACTCAGCTCTGGAGAATAATTAGTGTTTTTACAAACATATCCTGAATGCCAGTGACACAGTACTCCTATATATATTAGGACAAATCACAGTGTACTTGGGTGTCTGATGCAGACATTGAACCAATACACAGACAAATAAATGCTGCTGGATGTACAGGAGGACTACAATAGCAGGTAGAACTGACAACTGCACAGACTTCTGCTAAATGTCCACAGTTGTGCCCCCTAGTTATGGCAGGGTTGTCATAAAACCTGTTTTGTGTGCTGACATACTGGCAAGGCAGTGCAGATTGGGGTTTCAAAATCATGCCAAACAGCTCGGTATCACACATCATACCCATCTGAACACACATGCCCATGCCAATCCTGTGTAACACAGTGTATGCATGCACATATGTCTTACAAATACACCTGCCATAATAATGACTCAGTAGCTGTATCTGTTACACTGCTAGCATGTGTCACATCTGGACACTCACAGTCCTGGCCCACAGTCCAATCTGTGGCACAACAACTACATGTATGTCAATACAACATAGGAATAACTGAGCCCTGCAATGTCCAGCAAAACTGGTTCTCCTACCGCAATCACTACCGCCTACAGTAGCATGTTAAAGGGCTGCAGGGTGTGACATGTCACATATGTGAATATGTGTTGTAAATGTCACCTACCACTCTCTGGATGGCACTGTTATGTAACAAATGTACCAGAGGTACATGCTTCACCTGGAATGGTAGGGGTTCCCTTAACCTGGCCATGCTGTGACACAACAGCTGACAGCACTCCCTCACTGACAGTGACAGCCTGCAATACCCCAATGTCTTCACAATCCCTAGTCTGACTCCTGGCCAGAATGCAGCTGCTGCAGCCTGCTACACATGCAGCAGTATGTCCACCTACCTGCTAAGATCTAACATACCTCCCAAGCACCTAGAATAGGACATCCACACAATACCCATACATAAAGGGTTGGGGAGGGAATGCTCAGGTGAAAGAGACATGTGTCACAGTCTTCCCCTACAAACATACCAGCTGATAGACCAGCATCAACTCCAGCAGCATGCACATTCAGATAAAAAGGATGTATGACACTCACATTTGCCTATCTCCTTACTGACCCCAACACACATTGTTAAACAGTACACTGCTACAGAATATGAAAGTCTGTTAACAATGACTAGACATGGCATGCAAAACTGTACACATAACACATCAAGTCCAAACAGTGGATGGCATTTCTACCTACCCTCTGTGATTCTGTAGCTCCCACACCTTGATAATGTCCCCCTCACAGGCCAGGAAAAGGGGCAAGACCTACATGAAGGCCTTAATTATAGTACTATGTTGCCATGTCATTGGCTAATGAAAAGGCAACCCAGCTGTTCTGGATGTTATAAGCAAGTGGGAGTCACAGACTGGTGCACAGGCAGTCACTTGTTCATGAGCATTACCTACAAAAGGCAAGCTGCTACCTATGGTAAACAGGTCTGGCATGTTCTTCATGAAGACAGACTGCAATCCACTCGATTTCTTCTCACAAAGGAGTACAGCACTATACCAGCTATGTCATAGAATTAAGCACGTAATGGAATGAAGATGGGGGGATGCAGTCATGGGAAATAGGAATTTCAACAGTAGGTCTCAACACCATTTCTTAGAATGACATGTTGCTGTTAGTCTGCTGTCCAGCACCTATGGCCATCCCTTACGGCTCTGTTTGCAGTGACATACATCACAGCTCTGGCTCCTGAGTCACCACAGCAATGGTCAGATCACATATGATTGCTACTGCATTGTCTATTGTATAATACTGACAGTAAGTACTGGTGGATACAGCTGGCATATCACATCATGTATTATCAGTGAGCCACTCTCAGTCCGTGAATGTCATACAGGCATAATTCAAAGATGGTCCAGGTGTCCGTGACCATTCCTGACATATTCTGGCTAGGTCACTGTGTACTCCACACCTGTATGTCATTGCCTGACACCTATGGCCAGCATACCTGGTAACCACCTGCAGAAGGATAGCAGGTCACAGGCAGAAGTAGTTGGGGGGCAATGGCTCTACCTCAGCAGCAGTGCATACATATTGAGCATACAATGTAAGGGGCAAATACAGTACCAGATATGAATGTACCATTACTGTGTTCCGAGAGGTTGGTCTTGTCACAGACACATTCCCCAAACTCTGGAGACAACTATCACATATTGTCCAACTGGTGTGCAGAAATCCACATTTGTCTGGCAGGGGGGGTCTACATCATCAGGCACATGTACACATTCTGCAAACATCTGGGTACTGCAGATGTCAGACACCTAGAATGGGGACACCCTATACCACATATGCAGTGCTGTCAGTTATTGTGTAGCACTAATGTTGCTGGAATGTCCAAATGCACTTGTAGTACCCCTCATCTGTTTGTTGGATGTAGGATGGATGACATGGTACTGTAACACTGCCCATAGGGGACACACAGCAGTTGATGGCAGTGATGGGTGTGGACACATACTCTGTGCTGTCTGTCACAGCACTCAGGCCATAGCTGGTATTCCTGGTACCATATGAGATTACTAAGAATGGGGCCTGACACCCATATGCCAAGGCCAGATGTTAGCCCATGTGTATGCAAGGTAGCACCTGATCCCTCTGTTCAACAGGGACACAGGTGGTATCCTAAGGGTGTATATGCAGTTAACCATCAGGGTTAAACCTGTAAAGGTGTAAATAGCTACCCTGCCTGATGTGGACAGGGTGCCCAAGCCACAGCAGGGTGAATGTGTGGGACATACACATTGTTGCCAACAAGCATAGTTCATATCACACACCAGGTTGAGGGCATGTGTGTGTGAGAACAGAGTGGAGCATGAGCTGCACCTGTGCAACAGCCCCATCAATGTGGAGTCTGTGATTGCCTTGCATGCCACACTGAGGTCACCCTTGAGTAGTATCTATGAAACCGGGTAGAGGGTTGGGCTTATTGCCTAACTGTGCATGGTAGACGTTTGAAGCCCTGGCATTCCCTGGTGGGAAACCTCTGTGATGTCCCCAGTTGATGCATCTGCTGTGTGATGTGAATGACATACAGGCAATTATAGAATAGAACAAAGACTGCTTCAACTAGAACTCAAACAACCACGCTGTCACCAATAAGTGCACAAACCTCTGCTTCTTCTCAAAATACAGATTTTATTCCAAACATGTTAAGCCATAAAAGTCATAAAAAGCCATAAAACCCAGTGTTAAGCGCTTTCACCCACTGCAATGTGGGCTTCTTCAGAACACTGAAATGTTAAACAAGAACTTGTTTTATTTAAAATTTGGCGCCAAAATTAATTCAAAAAATTTTACAGACCAATTCTTGTTAATGTATAGGGAGTGCAGTTTCTTTAGCCCTGACCATTTGTACAACAATTTATACATGCTAGTTATATTATTCATAGAGTGTAGGGACTCTGCATGTATGGATAAAAACTCTATCGCTATATTAATTTGCGACTTTGCTTACAGGGTATAATACATTGTATGTATATGTTCCTTAGATTTGGTAGGTTTTTATGTGATCGTAGCACATTACATAGGCAATTGATTCATTGTTACATATATTTTTTTTTTATATATCAATAATATGGTTTGTGTAGTAGATGTATTTTATCAGATATTCAGTGTTGTATGCTAAAGGGAAGGTTGTGCATACGTATATTTTTTGGGGGATGTTATTGCTGTTGAAATGAGAGTATTTTAATATACGGCTTTAAATGCTGGATTAATTTTGGCGCCAAATTTTAAATAAAATGAGTTCTTGTTTAACGTTTCAGTGTTCTGATGAAGCCCATATTGCAGTGGATGAAAGCGCTTAACACTGGGTTTTATGGATTTTTATGACTTTTATGGCTTAACGTGTTTGGAATAAAATCCATTTTTTGAGAAGAAGCAGAGGTTCGTGCACTTATTGGTGACAGCGTGGTTGTTTGAGTTCTAGTTGAAATAGGCAATTATAGACAAAAATGGGCCTTATTGGAGGTAATACGGGATGTTTATACCCCATGTCCCCTGATGACATAACCTTATGTATGACATGGGCCATGTAGAAGGTTTATCTTACAACCAAAGCAACATTGTGGTGAAATGTAATGTTGCTAAACACTTGTGTCCACAGAACCCCTCACGACTGACTGCGTGCCTAGGATGTTGTTAGTACTGCGATAATATGTAAAAGAAAGAAAACACTACTATCCAAAGGTCAGACTAGATAGAAAAACTAAAATTGTATAACAAACGAAAGTGGACCACCACAAAAAGGAGAATAAACTTTAATACCAAAAATAAGTGCTTTCACATACCAATGTACGCTTCATCAGATCTTAAGACACAACTGATAAGATCTCATTTTTATATACAGCAATGAATTAAATGATTAATCATATTCAATTAATCAATTAGCTAATTAAACAATCCATTAAAGTTTTTCATAGCATTTTTACCCTAGCATTATTTAAAAGCCCAACAATTTTATAAAGCCAGCTGACAAGGGAGGGGGGATTGTACTGCTTAACACCCAAGATTACTATGATAGTATGACTGAAATGCTACATGATGCTAATACTTACCTTTGATAGACCAAGACATACTAGATAAATTAATAAATAAGATACATGATGACCTATATGATCTCTTGATGTGTAGACAAATCAATTCTGACTTATACAACTATTTCTTAATAGAACATCCTTTAGTACCCTACAAAAAAGGTTTACCTAAGGTACATAAAAATGTCTCACCTCTACCAATGCGCCCTATAGTGGCAGGTGAGAGATGGATAACAGAGACTATATCAATATATATAGAGAAAACACTTAGTCCATTAGTTAAGAACATACCCACTATATTAAGAGATACTTATCAACTAATTAATACACTAGATTCTTTATTTAAAGAAGGATTATCTAATATATGCCTACTTGTTACTTTAGATGTAAAAAACTTGTTTACTTCAATTCCTAATGAGTATGGAATAGAAGCCATTAGAGAACTATTAAATCATGCTTCTGATTTTACTAATGATGAACAAATATTACTATGTACTCTATTAGACATTACTTTAAATAACAATGTGTTTATGTTTAATAACCAATTATATTTGCAGAAATGGGGTGTCGCAATGGGCACCCCATGTGCTAATACATATGCAATCTTGGTGGTCTATTACTGGGAAAGGAAACATCTTTTTAATACTGCTTTTTACATAAAAATTCTAATATATAGGAGATTTGTAGATGATATACTATTCTTTTGGAATGGTACTGTAGATGAATTGAATGATTTTGTTTGTTATCTAGAATCTACTACTGATTTCCTGAGATTTACAATGGAATTTTCCACCTTTCAAATTAATTTTCTTGACATTACTATTACTAAAGATCTACATGGAAATTTAACTACCAACTTGTATAGGAAGACATGCTGGAAGAAGACATTACTTCATTTTAACAGCATGCATCCACGGTTTATATTTCATAATATTGTTAAGAGCCAGTTTGTTAGACTTACCAAGTTATGCAGAGAAACTACACAGTTAATTACAAAGGCTGATTTATTGGAACACCTCTTCATTGAAAGAGGCTATAGTAGCTCTATGGTTAAGAATTTGAGAGAATCTATTATTCCCAACGAAGATACTTATAGAGACGAACAGACTCATACTAGATATAAAGGTTTGAGATATGTTAGTCATAGTAAAAGTGATCAAAAAGTGACTTTTACAACAAGATTTACTAATGACAATAAAGAAGTAATGAGAATTATAGGTAAACATTGGCATGTACTTACAATAGATTCTGACATGGGTAAATTAGTAGGTGAAACACCAAGCTTCACTTATAGGAATAGTAAAAACTTGAAGAGATTGTTATGTTCTGACTATAGTCATAAAAACACTAGGCAACCATGTAATAAAATGAAGGTTTATGGTACTTTCACTTGTGGCAAGTGTAATTCCTGTGATTCGATTAGCGATATCCAAGAGTTTATACATCCTGTTTTGAACTTTAACTTTAAACCTAGGTTTTTTGCCTCTTGTGATAATGTTAACCTCATATATTTGGCGACTTGTAAACAATGTCAGGCCTTCTATGTTGGCATGACAACAAGAAGACTAAAAGACAGAATATATAATCATTTATATGATATCAGGAAACAAAATTCATTAAATACCTTAGCCAAACATATTATGATGAATGAGGGTCACGTGTTCACATTTAGGGTGCTGCAGTTAGTAGTCCCAAACAAGAGAGGAGGGAACAATATGAATTATTTGGAGACTATTGAACTTCAATGGATTTTTAAGTTATGTGCACATCAAGCACCAGGTCTTAATCAATTTATCACGATAAAACCAATTCTTGAAGCTCGTAGCTTGAAATAGTTTACGTTATTATATAGTTTATGATTTAGTATGAAGATATATATATATATATATATATATATATATATATATATTTATACTTACTATTTTTTATAAGTAATGTATTATTAATATTCAGTCATTTAATTATTGCATATAGATGCACCACATTTCTATATATTTTTATATATTTTGATATATTTTTATATATTTTCATATATATATTTTACATTATATAATAATGATATAGTTTTTATATATACATATGTTTATATATATATATATATATATATATATATATATATATACTTATACATGTACAGACAAGCTTCTTTTGATATTCACTATATATGCTGCTATATATTGCTACATTTATAAAATTGTTGGGCTTTTAAAAAATGCTAGGGTAAAAATGCTATGAAAAACTTTAATAGATTGTTTAATTAGCTAATTGATTAATTGAATATGATTAATAATTTAATTCATTGCTGTATATAAAAATGAGATTTTATCAGTTGTGTCTTAAGATCTGATGAAGCATACATTGGTACGTGAAAGCGCTTATTTTTGGTATTAAAGTTTATTCTCCTTTTTGTGGTGGTCCACTTTCGTTTGTTATACTGTGATAATATGTGGGGCCGTCACTCTCCCCAAAGGGGTTGACACTCCATGTCCTGGAATGCGGCCTGAGGCCATATCTCTGGCAAAAGTCATGTATCTGTGTGAGACCCTCCTAGGCAGATGTCCACATCACTATGGAATCCGGTGATGGCACACAGCATGCAGTCATCCACAGACATGGTTGGACATAGGCTAATGGCCGTTACCTGCACCTCAGAAGTGTACATCACACATAACAGAGGTCCAAACACAGTACAATAGGTTACACCACTAGTTATGGGTCAACCACTTCAGATGGATTCCCCTACGTGGAATAGATGGGTCATGTCAGTGCACCACTGTGCTACCCCTATGGCAATATATGGTGTGATGTATACTTGAGAGTGTTAAATCTATAATGTCTAGGTGAGTTATACTGTCACAGAGTTTGTCCAGGTCAAGGTAGGCAGTTGACACTGTCACGCCCTGTCCATGGCTTTGGTGACTGTATCATATAAGTCAACCAAGTGTTACAGACATTAATCCTTCCTTGACAAAGCCTAACTGTCCAAGATGGAGTGTGTGCAGGTCGCCAATGTCCTTGTTAATGGGGTTCATTATAAACTGTGCCATGGCATTGCAGAACAGCATAGTTAGGCTGTTGGGTCTATCATGTGACTGAGTGGTGGATGGCCCACTGTAGTCTAGAGGGGTGACTGTAGTCGTCCATCACATGGCTGGGACAAAGGCAATAGTCAGGCCTTCTTTGAATACAGTGCCTTATGGTGTTGCAAGGTTATGCTTGGGGTCATGTAGGATGCATCCTGTGATGTGGTAGGCTCTCATGGCAGATGTATACCATGACTTTCACATGGCAGTGGTGACCTGTTCCCTACATATAGGAGATGGGCGAGTTACTGTGGATGTCCCAATGTACTAATGGGGAAGACAGGGGGTAAAAGCCTACACCGACTCTATCAGGCATCCAGTATGCTATACCAACAGCACTGGTATAGCTGGTGTCCTTGACCACCACAAGTGAGTGGATGCAGGTGCTTCCTGCGCTGTTGCAAACATATGTGCAGTAGGGGAGATGACTGTATGTAGTAGATGTAGACAATGTAAGCTCTGCGTTTGTTGTGCAGGTTTGCAGGACTGATCCTATTCCTATGTACACGCTAAGGAGACATTGCTTAAAAATGCCACCTGCCCCTACTTTGTCTTGGACAGCAGTATGTCATACTTGTTATAGACAGTATGTATTGCAGAAGTCCATCAGACAGGTGTACATATCCTAGCAGAGGATGATGTAGGCCTGTCGGGTATAGCTGACTACATGAATCTATACAAATGCACATATAGCACTTGTGTGTATGTGTGGATATTGCTGCCCGTCCTTAATGAGGGGTTGGGGGACTGTGAGGGTGTAGTACACATTAGAGATGTATGTATGGCTGACCCTAGCTAGATAGGTATTGTGGGAGATGGTGAATGCAAACGTGACCACATGATGGTTGCTTTGCCATGGAGGATGACACTGTAGGGATGCTGCAGTGGTAACCTGTATTGTGTAATATCAACTGCAATACACCTTCACCTCATATGGGGGTAGCCCCTGGCTGCACCAAGGTGTGTGTAGTTCCACTGATGATGTCTCTCTGCCAATTTGTGTGCTGGCATGGGTATGTCTTACAATGTATGTTACGGTCGTTCAACTGACCCAGGATCAGGGTACAGACCCGACTGCCAATAGAGTTGATGAAGTCCATATAGGTAGAATGTGCTTCCTGGTGACATGTAGTGGCTGGTAGCTAGCTGTGATTTGAATAGGTGTTCTGACAATGATGAACTACTCCTGCAGGGTCCCCTGTGTGTCTTATTAGCTATACAGCATGGAGGTGTGTATGTGTCTCATATTTACTGAAACCCCATGTCCCATGGCATTAATGGCTACATTTTGGGTTCTGAATGTATGAGAGGATGGTTGAACAGGTATGTATGGGGTGCTCTCTGCAGCTGTAAACCATGGTCTGTGTGACTGCACAGATGTTTGCAGTTCCCAGGAAAAAGACTGCTTGCAATGAGGGCAGACTCATGTGTATACCTCTAACGTTTAGCAGCATGGCCTTCAATGTGTGCTGCACTGACAGTTGTATGTTGGTAGTGATAACCTCACCACATTTACTAATGGAGTTACTATGGGGCTGGTGAGAACCACTGCCAGAAGCATGAAGACAGTGGAGGCCATCTCTTGCAGAGCATTATGGTCTGTTTACCATATCATCTCAGACTCACAGGTAATGGAACTCCTGGAATATCACAAGATGAAAGGGCATATGTTATGGATAATCATTTCCTAATTGTATTGCGGCATCAGTCTGGGTGACACCAGAATGCCACATAAGTCTACGGACATACCTGCCTGGACACATAAGTGTGCTCACTCAAGTCTCACTGCATATAGCCCAGGGACGTCAGGTCAGACACATCTACATGTACTGTGACAGACTCATGACAGTACCTGTTGGTGAGAGACAGCAGTGGGTATGCAATATGGCAGAGTCTGTCACCTGACACACAAGTAACTGTGACCATCCACATACACAGCCAGGTGAAAGGCACATCAGTGTGTCTTCAATGGAGTCCTTTATGTGTAACATGTTTGACATGTGCTGACGCCTGCATGGCTGTGAGACACAGCTGTGTGGCCATGTGTGGTATGTGTTGTGTATGGCTGTGGCATTCAAGTGTGGCTTATCCTCGGAGATTCCTTTTGTTTGTGGGTGTGTATGTTGAGGACCACTGCAGATGAGTTTGTGTGATGTGTAGGTGTAGGTGTGGTTGGTGTGCGAGGTGTACTGATTGTGTTGACAGCCTGTTTGGGGAAGTGCGTTCCTTGATGGCATTCATAGATGGCTGTCCATCCGTGTACATGAGGCAGGTGCTACACAGTGACAGGGCATCCATATCAACCACACTGGCTGGGGAAACTTTAGGACATTGTCCAGTCATATAATCCAGAATCTGAGGGAGGAAGGCCAGGGAGACCTGAGGGGTGGACCTACAGCCCAGGTGTGATTACTACTACAGTAGGAGGCTGATGCCACAGCAGACCATGTGGACTGGCTATGAACAAGCAGTAATAGGTTCAACAGGTACATGCATGACAACACCTCAAAGCAAGTGCAGCAAATAGCATGAAACGACGGGATAAGGGGGGCAATGCATGCTGTAATGTCAGTATGTTGCCAATAGGCACAGACATACTGTGCTAACTGATGGTGGGGTATGATGGGTTAGCAGTGTATAGTGCAGGCAAAAGTGGATTTGCAGGGTGAGTACATAATGGTGATCAATGTATGCAGTCCTGTGATGTGTTCCCCTGTTCATGTCTTTCAGGTGAGATGTTAAGATGTCACAACCCATCCTTCTCAGAAGATGAAACCGCTGCTATTATTGATACCCTGAGACTCCATCACTGGGTGTTGTCAAAACCTTGTCATAACCAGCAACAAAGCGCTGCACTGTGGGCAGACCTGGTAGCAAAAGTGAATAATGTGGGCCACTGGGACAGGAGCTATGAACAGGTCCGACACCATGCTACGGATCTCATACATCATGTATGGCAAAGGGCTGCAGCTGCAGCCAGAGAACATGCTGGCACAGTGGGGGGGCCTGCTACACAACCACCACTCTCACCCACAGAGGTGTTCCTGGCCAACCTGGGTTCAACCACCAGCTGACAGGTAACCATCAGTACATATGCCACAGATTCCACAGCCGAGGAGCATCTAGATAAGCCTCCAGTTGTCATCCCGTTAATACTGTAGCATTCATAATGGCAGCCTCTGCATACCCGTACACATATGTCAGGTCAATCGGCACATGTGGGTGGGGGGTTGTAATGCACACATATTGTGAATGTCAGTAGTATCACAGCTTGTACTGTACATGTTGATAGATGCACATATGATCCTGTACCAATGCTACGTGTGTGTGCTGACAATACCTCTCCCTCACAAATCCATAGGTACCTCTGCTGTGACTGGGGACCATCAACCTGTAGCCAGTGAGTGTGGAATTGTCTTGTTAAGGCTCACCTATACCCTAGGCATGTTAAGTGGTGCCAGTTTGCCATGGACACAACTGTTAAGCTTAGCCATATTGCAATACGTGCATGCTCTCTTGTGGTGGGGTTCACTGTAGTGCATTACATTGGTAATCACAGCAGCATATTTAAAGGAGCTGTAACATATTAGCATATAGTTTTGTATAGGTGTAGCCAGTCTGCTATACAGGGGTGCATTATTATTGTGTAAATGGGTGCACTGTGTTTTAGGTGACGGTCCATCACATACTCTGACTGTTACATATCTCACAGGTGTGTACTACTAGCAACATTAACTGGACATAGCTGCACTGCATGATGTTGATGGCCTGTCCAGAGTGTGTCTGTTGTGGTCTGATTGTGTATTGTGCATGGCATCAGTCAGAAGGTGTGGCCTGTATAATGCCTTTGTGGCACCTCACCTGCATATGTGTGTGTGTGTGTGTGTGTGTGTGTGTGTGTGTGTGTGTGTGTGTGTGTGTGTGTGTGTGTGTGTGTGTGTGGATCAGCAGACATTGTAGTGCAGGGATTAATGTTGTCATGTTGTGTTCCCCTCACAGATGACCATGGCAACCTGATGTCAGTGTCTCATCGGACTCTGAAAATGATGGTGGCCATTGTGAGGCACAGATGGGATTGTTGGGGGCTGAATCTGTCCCACTGGTTGACATCCCACTTCCACACCCAATGTCCCCGCACATGGTCAGTATGGCCATACATACCCAGTCCCCAGCAGCCACAGATATTGGACAGAGGGTGGTAGCATAGAACAGGGAAGTGTGGCAACTATAGCATATGTGACTGTAGACACTAGCCATAGCCAGAGAGCTGGAGAGGTCCTACACAGGCAGCTTGACAGGGGTGCTCAAAGGAGGACTGCTTCCTATCCAGCCCCTGTCAGATGTGTCACAGCACATGTCACCTGATGCATGTTTCGGTCCATCATGGAGGCACAGGCACATTGTGAATGGTACACCAGATGGATGCTCAGGGTCATGGATGGCACACAGTCTGGCATGCATGACTCCTTCCATTGCACTGGTGATGCCCTATGTCATTTTGCTGATGTAGTGGATAGACGGTAACCATGCAATGTCTGTGCTTGAACATGTGGTGGGAGAAGGTTCATCAGAAACATGGACATAGGTCAGCAAGATCAGCTGAGAGCCCACATGGCCATGCACATTCACACTCCCACAGTGGCAGTACCACCAGCACTACCAAAGGGAGGGTGCTGTCCACACTACAACATGGCAGGCCATGGGCACATGGTCCTGGGTTGTCCCATGAGGGACACCAACTCAGCAGACACCGGGCACCATCAGGAAATAGTATCGCTTCTGGCCCTGGGCATGGTAGTACCAGTGGCACTCCTTGCAGAACCAGTTCCTGTGTTCAGGGCCAGAGACAGTGAAGTCTACATTCTGCCATGTATGGTCCACGGCTGTCCAAATACCCTCATGTAGGGCTAGCACATGGTTTGATTGTGTGCATCCACACACTCACCACACACACACATCACTGTCATATGCAGGTCACCGACAGATGCACACAGCTCCTCTCCACAACCCAGCTGACCAGCAACCCTGCAGACACACACAAACATGATGTCAACTGTATGGCACAGCCTAGGCCTTTGGCAAACCCACACCACACCCTGTGCATGTGATGATGTTACCTGTGCCACATCCCAGTTATCCATACCATCAATGCAGGGACATGCTAATATGTGTCTGATGCACAGGGTGAATACAGTACAGTTAATGGCACTTTGTAGTGTAGTAGTTTTATGCCATGTAAGGTGCTGTCTGCTGGCAATTGTCATGCATACACATAAAAATGTATGTACATTTGTGCCATGATGCTTTGTTCCTGTTAGTACTGCTGACTGACTGTTGTCTCACAAACCTTATTCTGTTTCTGTTCCAGGTGTCTGTGTGTGTAAGCCATGGTGAGCTGCTGCCATTACAGAAGCTCTGGATGGCGGAGTGGCAACACAGAGACTACTTCATCACCAAGGTACAGCTGTATATGTGCATGTTAACCTAGGTGCATATGTGAGGCACAATGGGGGCAGACAGCATAACTTTGCATGCATACCCCTTGACACAGCAAGCTAGTCTTGATACAAGTCACCTGGGTGTTCCATAGGATCACAGGTTCACAGTTACAAAGGAGATTACTAGAGTACTGGCCATGAGTCCCTTACTTTACCCCCAACAGAATCAATGATCAGCACATGTTGCCCATGGAATTGCTGGACACAGGTTGGACCCCTGGGACAGATGTTTTTTTTTCCCATCCACTCAGTTGATGAGGGTCTGCATGGTACTATAACATGTTTAGGGAGTGCATTCCTGAGACAGGGCTGCCTCTATCTGACAAACCTATCTCTCCATCAGTTTTTCTTTATTTGCTGTGTCATATGTGATTCAGGCTTGTTGTACCTGTAAGTCACACAGAGTTATACTCACATATATGGGGCAGCTGATGAAGGGCTGAGCACAACATTGCCATCTAGGCATGCCACAGCTCACCTGTGGACAACTTGACCGATACTAAGTTGGGCAGTGCTGATTCATGACTGTCTGCGTGGAACAGATGTCAAAAGCCATGGATAACCTTTATGTGTGTTAACATAGCCTTTCCAGTTGCTACAGATGCCTGCATAGGTACAGAGCAGCCCGGCCATGCTGATAATGTACTGTTGTATCGACTGAGGACTATACAGAGGTAATGTCCACCGTTTGTCTGGATGCAGTCCCTTTACCTATGTGGTGAACCACGTACAAGCCTTTTCTGACCACTGACACTATTTATTGCCTGAATGTGACAGTGTTATCATCCTGAGTACCCAGGTCTGTCAATGCAGTCTGTGTGTTTATGGGGTTGCCATTGATGTGGGAAATAGTGGGACCATATCCTTGCTGTATGGTATGCTGCTACTGTTGTCTGCATTCAGCTTAGGGCCAGGACCTTGGCAGCATTCCATACCCACTGTATGACCCTATTGCAGTGTGTTAACGGTTTGTGGGTCAATGACAGGCAGCACACTACTTACAGTTGACACAGCCTTAGGCAGTACCTACATATGTGGGTGGTGGCAGTTAGCATTCATGCCTAGATACATGTGGTTTATTGGGGCAGCAGCTACTCACAGGGCCTCCACATGTCTATCTATTGCACACACATAGCCAACACAGATTGGGGTTGCCGCCTTATCAAATGTGGACTGTGAGACACATATTGTATTATCGTGACAGTTGGCAGTACATATCATACCCACGGCAAGTGCAATGGACAGGACTTTCCTTGGCTTGCTAATATGACAGCTTCTTTGTGTGACATTACCTTAGAGCTTATGCTATTTCTCATAACATTAACGTGCTTCTGATGTGAAACAACTGCTTTATGCAACTAGTAGACAACTTTAAGAAATGTTTGTTGTATTACACTCTGGGGACCTCTGTATTTGAGTTGTCACAGGTCAGACCTGGCCAAACATAGACTGCAGCCTGCAGGGTGGTACAGATGGTGGCCATACCTCTCACCTCTACATATTTCTGTAGAATGTCTTGATGTTTGCCACATATTTTTGGTCTGTTTGTCATAACATTGTGGTTTTCTGGCAAATTTGTGGCAAATCATGAAAGACTAACATTAGAAAATAATAGCAAATGTTTTCATGTCACACTTCATACCATTCAAAAAATACACATGAATGCACAACCTATTATGCTGTCTACTTTCTATGCTTGTCACAGCAATATGTGAAGACTGAGTTTAATATTTGGCCTTTGTAACACTTTTCTGTATGGCTTTATCTAGATGCCTTTCTCTGAGGGGTTGAGAGGTATGCTAGTGGCCCTAACACAGTCACACTGCTGCAAGGGGATACATACACACACACACACACACACACACACACACACACACACACACACACACACACACACACACACACACACACAATCTGTCCTTGTTGAGAGTAGAACCCCTACCTGCCTAGTTTTTGCATACGATAGTGCTATGTACATAACGCAAGCACCACAGAGCTTATATAGTTTTGCAATGTCTGCCACTACTATTCAGGTGGGTGACATTTGCAGGTGCTGTAAGGATTGCCATTGGGGGGTTAACAGGCCACTAAAATGGTAGAGCCTTATCTTTTTTGTCCTTACTAATGATTAGAGTTGGGGTTTTTTGTCCATCTAGATGAATTGCAAAAATACAGGTAACGTGCACTTTCATAACCAGTGGCGGGAATGTAGATTGATGAGGCACCCCTCTGATCAATTGTTGTTTGAGATCCTTGGCCCATAAACACTACAGTTTCATCCATAGCAAGCATGTTGGAGAGTTGGTATTTATAAAAGTCGATGCCATCAACAAAGGACTTGAATGCAAGTGCACTTTTAATAACTTCAGTATCTTCCAGATTGAATAGTGTTGTCGAACTTCTTAGAAACAGTTCATATCACTGAAGGAAGCCATCCAGCCAATGTTGTGATGCTTTGAATTCTTCAGGGGATATTTCTAACTGTGGTACCATTGCAAGGGCAAATGCTTGACACAGACTGCTGAATGGGTTTATGCACTGAAACACACATGCACACAGAGTTGCCACTTTTGAGATTAGAACACCTACCTATCTAGTTATGTTGAATACAGACCGACATGAGAATTGCATGCGCCACAGTGCTATTGTGCTAGAAAATGTGTAACTGTGCTTCTAAGGTGGATGACATCTGTAGGGCCTGACTAGGTTGGCAATGGGGGAGTTAACAGGGTCGGACAGGCACACAAAAATGGTATAACCATCATGCAAGCTCACACACATACAGACACACACCGGGGATATGCATACACAAACACATACACTCACACAGTTGGGCAGTATCCAGATTAGAACTCTTAAATATCTAGCTGTATGTACTATAGTGCTACAAGATTATATGCCGGGGATATACCTCACAATCTCTTACAGCAATTAATCTGGACAACGCCTTCAGTAATAGTAGGATAACATCCCAAATCTAGGGACACTTTTCACATATTACTCTTACAATCTTAGACAACTGATAGGGTAACAAGTTTTGTGTCAGCATGAAGTTTAAGAAGGGTATGATGTCTGAAGCTCAAATGTTTGTCATTATTTCTGACTTCATCTCTCACTGATTTGCCAGTGATTTGACAGAAAACCCCATTTTTATGAGACACGGACGATATATATGTGCCAAATATCTGCATATTCTGAGTAAATCTGTACAGTTAAGTGATATGGCCTGGAGAGTTTCAAATGGTGCATCTAAGGTGGATGACATCAACAGGCCCTGTAATGTAATGCCATGGGGAGGGTGACAGGCTGCAAAATGGTATAACCAACACACACGGCAGCCACAGGTGATATGCTTCACACATACACATATCTATATATCTATCTATATCTATATATCTGTGTGTGTGTGTAGATATATATATATATATATATATATATATATATATATATATATATATATATATATATATATATATATATATATATGCATATATTTATATATATATATATATATATATATATATATATATATATATATGCATATACATATACACTGTATTTCCCACGAAAATAAGACCGGGTCTTATACTTTTTCCCCAGCCGAAATATGCATTAGGGCTTATTATCAAGGGATGCCTTATTTACCACCCCGCCCCCCATACAACAATCTATATTTTATTCATTTATTCATGTACAAAAATCGGCATTTATTCATGTACACAAATTGACATTTATTTGCTACTTTTCCGTTATTGGGCAACAGTTCTATGTAACGCATTAACAGTGTGA